>NC_061501.1:8963957-9171457 GCF_022539355.2 Hippoglossus stenolepis
GACCTCTCGGACCACTAAATTGACATGTTGGAGCTGCGGGTTTGTCATGAGGAAAGCACTTAACTAAGCCATGTGACAACATATGGAGTAGCAGTCTTACTTTCATGAGGCCATTAAAGAGCAGGCCTTGTGTAATTTCACATCACATTTTCATTGATTTTAATTTGACTTATATAACGCTGTCGAATAATAGATTGTTATTATTATCATTACTGTTGATTCCCGGCAATTTTGCATTTTAAATTTCAAAATGATATCCAGAAAACAAATGCTATTTTCTTTCGTGTAGGTCTCAATATATAAATATGCAAATTGTAGGTAAATTTCTAAATTGGAATGAGTGAAATTTTCTGGATCTTGTCATCAGTACATCTCCTCTTCTTTAACAGTGAGCATACAGGTGCCAGTGTTGCTCTGAGCAGCTTTACAGGTCTATAAGTGCATGTGTATCTAAGTGGTAATCAATAGAATTTGGCGTCGAGGCGGCCTGTGTGGATGTGTGTTGGTGCGCGTCACTCGGAGGCGTTTTGGGACTTCTTTTATATCCCAGCGTCCATATAGGGAGACACACAGTGGACGCGTGTCTATTAAAGAGGGATCAACAATGGAGAAAAAAAAAAAAAGGAGAGATCGGGAGGAGCACAGGGCCAAGTGGGAGGAGGGCAGGAGGGCGAGGGGACACTGAATGGAGACAGCGGTGGTGTTAGCGGTGCAGTGCGCATGGGGAGCAACGACTGTGTGTGTGCGTGCGCGCGTTGGTGCCCGAGTGTGTGCATGCACTTGTGGTCGGGTCACCCCCTTACTCCCCCTTCTTCTTGTTGTTCTACATGCTTCCCACAACACTTGTTCTTCCTCGGGAGTATATGTGGCGCCGGGTCTGCGCCCTATCCGCCCTCGTGTGCATGGGGAGAAGACTTTAGGGGGTGGCGTGGATTGCTCTTTATCAAATAAACCGAGTGGCACCGGCGGCTGCAGGGACCCCACCGCCCTGCCCACCCACCCCTCCGTCCATCCCATGTCTCCTAATCCCCCCACCCCCCACACACACACACACACACACACACACACACACACACACACACGCAATTCCACCCCACCTCTTCTTCCCCATGCATGCGGCTCGAGAGCCCGAGCAGCTGTGGTCCCATGTAAATTTTACATGATTGGCACCTCCTTATTTTACCTCTACTCCACCCCACCCCCTTCCATTCCCCTTATTTCTTACCCCCCCCAAACACACACACACAAACCCACCACCTCCTCCTCTTCCTCCCCCCTTCCATATCATGTTGCATATAATGCACGGTTTATGTAATTGTTCCATCTCGACAGTGCACACTGGCTATCATGTCCTTCCCCTTTGGAATTTGCATACCTGATTATATGGTGTCCCTGCAAGTGCTTGATTGTTGCAGTGGGGTGGTGGTGGTGGTGGTGGTGGTGGTGAGGGGGGGGCTGCAGGTTATGTGATGCTGAAACGTGATATTTGGAGGAGGAGGGAGGGAGGGAGAGCGGGGGGGGTCGCTGAAGCGGTTCCCTTGACCCTTGAAAGGCAACGTAATCCCGTGTGGCCCCGTTTGATTAGGGGCTCTTCTTTTTTTTTTCTTCTTCTCCCCCCCCACCCCCCCTGTCTTAATTGTTGTCATCGGGAGCTGCACTATCACTGTGCATCTGGAAGCACTTTGACATCTGAAGTCAGTGGGGTTCTCCAAAAGTAAAGAGGAGGTCGGGGTGGGTCGGGGTTGGGGGGGCGGCTCAGGAATCCTCAGAGGTCCGTAGAGGCCACGCAGGGGGTCCCCACCACCACCACCACCACCACCACCATACCCACCCCTCAACAAAGAATTCTTGTTTCATTAGCCTTTCATTAACATACATGTAAGTCTTTCACCTGGTGCCACACTCAGCCTGGATTTATAATACATGTATAAATCATTTATTAATAACAATGATAATATAGCTTATATTTGGGGGTCTAACATGCAAATTGGGGAGGCCCTTATTGGCACAAGGTGTGTCTGTTTGGGCTCCTTGATATGAAAATGTTGGAGCAGCCCTGATCTAAGTGACTGAGGCAAAGAGCTGCATTGACAGTCTTAGTTTTTTTTTATCCCAGGCACTACAAGCACTCCTTTTTTCTCTCTCCCTCTCTCTCTCTCTCTCTCTCTCTCTCTCTCTCTCTTCTGACCCCCCCACCTCTCTCCCCCCTCTCTCTTTCTCTTTAAAAGGGAGCGGAAGAGTGGGCTGATACCGGTCTCATGTTTCCTATGGATTTTCGTTTATATAATCGATCGAAATGTCCCAATACATCGATTTCGGGTTCAGTGTTTTACAGACAAGCGTTTATGGCTCTCGATTTTACGTTAGGGATGATTCCAGTCGCGCGTGGGGGGACATCGACGCGCCAGGGGAAGTCAGCTGTTGATTTGTAAATAAAAGGCGTAAACAAACAAATACGTACCAGATGTTTCATGTATATAAAAAATATATATACATATATGAATGTGCAAAAGCCTTATTGGGGAGGGAGGGGGAGCCTAAAGAAGGAGGGGAGGGCAAAAAAGACAATACTGTGCCGCTTCTCTCCTTAATCAAATAAAGTGGTGTAAAAACACACACACACACACAAAAACATTTCCTTCCCTCTGAATTTCTCCTTGAATTATATGCCATCACCAGTGTGTGTGATTGCGGAATATTAAATTAAAGTGGGATAAGTCCGCACCGAGGCGGGCTGCGTCCAATCCGCAACTCATTTCCCCTGTTGTAGCACCGCATCACTGCGCTCCTCTCTTTTCAATGACAATGTGCCAAATCTGGGCATTTTGAAAACACTTTCCATATGCTATTATCGGATCGCTACTGAGCAAGAGAAAGACAGAAAAGAAGAAAAACGGAATGCTTTATACCAAAGGTACCGACTCTACATTTTTTATCTCTCTTCTCCTCCATTGGCTTTGTGCACTTTATGCTTTTTTTTTTGGTGGGATTTAAAAGAGATAAGAGGAGGTGAATTTGAAGTTTTTATAACGATTGCATATTTATGGAGCGTTGCTGGGGCGCTTTAGGGCTGAGTGTGAAAACGTCGATAGAGTTTATGTTGAGCATCTACATGCAAAAGAAATGTTAGTTCTTTATTTTTTCTTCATTTTCTCCTTTGATTGTTTGAGAGTGAAATGTTTCTGTGTTGTGTTTTCTCTCAGCAAATATGTCGAAAGGACGTTTTTTAGACGTTAATTTCGCTGGAATCACCGACATAATTCTGCCTTGATTTTTTTAAATGCATTTAATTGATTTTTACAACTCTGCACTTTAATTTAACACAAGTGACAGCTTGCAAGTTGTTTTACGTTCAGAGGATTTATGTGTCAGAATTTTACTTTTAGCTTCTTCTGCTACAAATACACGTTTTAAATGCTGGGCATATTTGGAAGAAATATTTTTAACGTGCATTTATTTCTATTTGGCTTAATTATTCTGCAAAGAATCTTTGTGTTTGTGGAGTTGCACTTACAGCTGGTTATTGGATGTTTTAATGGGCCTTTATGGAGCTTGTTTGTGTGTCTGTGTCGGTGTGTGTTTGCTGGAGCAGAGTTGGCCAGTGGGTCACTGTGGCAGGTTGCGGGTCAGAGCTGTGTGCTTCTTTTTTTTTTTTTTGGCGTGTTTCTGTGCGTGTCCTGATGGGGCACAGGGGTCAGCCATGCAACCCCATGAGGGCGCCGACGCGTTGGACAAACAAGGTGGAAGTCTGTGCGCACATCCAGGTGACCGCTTGTCGTAAACACCAGGACGGGCTGCAGAACCGACAATATTACTCCTTTAAAAAATATACACAGCACAGAGAATCTAACGGACACATCAAGTCAGCTTTCCAGTTCGACTTCATCGAATATATTGACGCACCAACAATGGTGGCATCCCCTGGTGTGTCACGCCAATATGGTAATATCTCCAGACGATTCCAAGTTATTGATCTACTGAAGTGACACAAGATCACTATGAGTGTTCAGCACCTTTCACACTGTCAATAGACGCATTAGAAAATAAAACAAACACGTATAACGTTCGATAATTACTCTGTTCTTTTTAAGAGTTTTAATTTGTGCCACCCCCTCCTGGACTGGTGCCACTGTGAAATATATTTCCTATTTGCATTAGATCACACAAATACTCGCACACTCGCGCGCACACGCACAGACATTAAGGCACCACAAGCAGGACAGACACACAGACACACACACACACACACACACACACAATGTCAGACACACACAGACACCGGAGTTTACAGATAAAAATCTATAATTAATTGAGGATGCCGCTGATATGGAAATGGGACGAAATGTTAGTTAACGCGGTCCATTGTGGAGCGGCTCTCCGGAGAAAGAGCATCGTCTGCGGGGAAGGAGGGAGGGTGGAGAGGGGGGATTTACAAAACGCAGGAGGTTACGATAAGACGCAGCCTGTATCACTTCTCTAAATCCGCTTTGCACTTGAGCGTTTTCACTGAAAACGAATAAAATAACAAACGAAAGTTTGCAGAAAAATAGTCACCGGCGCGCACAATTTGGATCGTTAGAATAAAGTGGGAATAAGTACATCCTTTCAAAGACAGGGAAACGCTCGAGTAAAAAAAAAAGAGAAAAGGCACGATGGGCTGTGTCTATAAAAAGTCCTCCGTTTGGCTGTTTTAAGAGAAATAGGTCCACTTCCATGCAGCTTGGAGAAGCCTCGACGCAAGCCACGGTGCGACTTATGGTTATTTTGCGCGTCCGCCTCAGCAGCGGATAGAGTGAACTCTCCAAGCCGTCTGTGCGCGACGCCTCCCAAGGCTGACAGGCTAGGAAAACCCCCCTGGAGGACAGGGAGGCAGCTGCAGCAGTAGCGGCAGCAGCAGGAGCCTTGGATCCGGGTGAAAAGTGACGCCTCTGCTCCTCACCCCGACCCACCCACCCCCTTTTGTCAGAGACCTCTCTAAACCCAGAATAAACAGCCGCGGGTCGGGTCGGGCTCGGATCTCTTGGCTTCTTAAGGATCCAGTGGGTACGGGGCGCAGTCCAGTCAATGTGGCTGCAAAGTAGACCTAGTAGTTCACTTGCCAGCAGCAGCCTTATAATCACATCCCAAGCCCCGGCTCATGCAGTTCAATTCACCCCCAGCTTCGATTTTTTTCCATGAAGGCGAACAAGATCTCTTGATTTTCTCCCCCGATTGAGACTGTGCAAAGTCTTCCTCTTGTCCAAAAGCCACTATTAAAAAAAAACAACACAAGGGGGGAAACACACATTGCTTTGAGAGGGTATAGGGCCAACACACCGATGCACTTTCTAAAAGGACACTAAATGTAAACGCCTGTGAATGGAGCTTTGAATAGAGTGGGGGATTTTTTTTTATGTGACCTTGTATTGGATTTTGCAGTTTGGCTCTATTGAACCCACACGGGGCCTCGGCGGTCCCGAAAGGGCACTGATGGCTTTCCAACATGTGGCGGATTATACTCTGATGTTTCGTGGCTCTGATTTTTTTTTTTTTTTGGGGGAAAGCTTGGATGTTTACATGGACCATATGTGCCAACAGAGCGGTGTCCTCACCTGCATCAGGACCTAGGATGGCCAATATAGACAGGCAAAAACAGTCCGACCCGTGCGTAAATTCATCACGTTTGTGACTGCGCAATTACGCTTTTCTACATAAATATTGTTATTCCTATAAAATATATTCTACATAATGTGTGCAGGCCCGCTTTTGTCGTGGCACATAACGGTTTTGTAGTTTTTACGCACATCTTTGAAAAGTTTCTCATTGATCCATTCATGAATACTTCCACACCTCACAGAAAGTCACACAAGTATTTTATTTTATATTCCAACATTTCTCCAAATCCACAACCACCGTTCATCTACAGGAAAAGCAAATTCACCTGCAATGTCATAATCAATTAAATCAAATAGATGCATCAGAAACAAGATCTGTAAATATGAGAAAAATATTTATTTTATATTTGTCAAATCAAGAAAGAATGAAAAGTGCGTTAACTCGGTGCCTTCCAAGCTGCAGCTCAGAAATATCCCCGTGCAAAAACCTGTTTATTTTATTATCATTATTATTATTATAGAGAAATATGACTTCTAAGCACTTGAGAGTAATCTTCGCTGCAGCCTGTTTGCTGTGCAGGAAGCGCTCGTCCATTGTTCTACATGTGATTTGGCCTCTGCAGAGAGAAGCCGAACAAAAAGGTCTCTCTCCGCTGCGCGCACGGACCCATGCCTCCGCCAGGCCTGCGTGTGCGCGTCATTTGCAATGTGGAGACTGTTGATCAACTCACTAATTACACTTCTCTCCCCTCTCTCTCTCTCTCTCTCTCTCTCCCTCTCTCCTCTCTCTCTTCCTCCCCCCCTCTCCCTCTCTCTCTCTCTCTCTCCTATTCGCCCTCTCTCTCTCTCTGTGTCTCTCTACCCATTCCCAGAGTGCATATCGGGAAATAGACACACAAAGACATGCGCACTCAACTTAATCAGCCATTTTTTTTAAACAGGGGCTAAAACGATAATAATTAGCAGAATAAAGACATATCGGATTTTCATTTCCTTTCCTCCGTTTTCCCGACCCCTCGTCCACAAGAGAAACTGCGAGGCAGCCCGTCGACACGTCGCTCCGCCGCCGCCGGAACCAAACAAAATAAGGGATAGCTCTGAGACCGCTTGACATTTGTGGTTTTTACCCCCTCTTCCCAATATAAAGTTGGAGGATTATTGTAATTTTACCTGTTTTCTTCCACGTTTTTGATTGCCCGATCACGAAAGCCGCTGGATGTGACTGTTTTGTAAAACCCCGAGAGCAGAGACGAGAAGCGGAGGTGACGGCTTTGGAGAGAGAGGGGGGAAGAAAGTAAGTTTTTTTTTTTCTTTCCTTTTCCTTTAACTTTTATTGAGTGACTTTGGGGCTGTGTGTGTTAAATTTAGGGGCTCGGGTATCGATTATCTATCCCGCCCGTGGATCTCCTGACACCGAGGCTGCTTGGATAACAGGTGCTGGCCGCTTTTAGTCCCAGAATAAAGGCGGATATCGTGATGTTAGAGTGCAACTCCGGCGCTTCAATAAAACAAGGGGGCTCTGACAGGATCGGAGGCGTTCTCCCTTTACGCGTAGTGTCCGCAGGATCCCACGTCCAGACCTGCCGTTTTTTCTGCAAACTTTACACCGCTGGTAGTGAGGTCGAGCCGCGGCCACATCACACCCGATCGCTCCCCGTAGACACACCGAGGCGATGAGCGTTTCCTCCCCCCCGTTTGGTGGCTTTGCGGTGCGGATATGGTCTTTTTCGCAGGAGCCCGATCCCTCGGACATGTCCGCGTTCGAGCCTCCACTCGAGGGGGCTCGGGGCTGGACGTCCACCCCCCGTGCCAGACCCCCGCGACCACCAAACCATTGATTTTGAAGCGATCTTATGGACGCACCGCAGCGATCCGAGCCAGTTCTTTAACCCATGTGGTTTCGCGCACCTTCCAGGCATTCACGGCCAAAGTGACACGATCGGTCCTCCGACACGATCCCCCCTTTCCTTTCCGCCTGGAATCCTTCGCCTTCTATCTTTTCAAAACCACTCTCTTTACCACATTTTATTAGAGGATCGTGACCAAAAAGAAACGGACATTCGCCGATCACGGTCCACACGTCTTTACCTGCTGCGCTCGTTTAGAAAAAAGTAGTCGCACTTTTACCGAGGCGTGGGTGGCTGCGTCGTCCGGAAGGGAGAGCGATCGCTGGGCTACCGATAGCATGGCGAGTCCCTGTAGAGCCAGGCAACTCCTGAGTTACTTCCCCCCTGTTTCATCCTCAGCACCGGCATCTGAAACACCAGAGTGTGTCTACAAAAAAACTCACACTTTCATCATTTCACTGGTGTTTTACGCGTTTTTAAATCCCTTCCATCCACATCGTCTACAACTTCCATTTCCATCCTCGGTCCCCATGCATCCGAGCGTCGGTTCATCGGGTTATAATTCCCCCTGTATGAAATGTTTCTTAAATCCCAGAGATCTGTGGTTGCGAACATCTCCTTTAAGTTGCAGATTGCTCTGGTTTTGTGTCATTTAGAGGAACCAGAGCGCAGATGTGGGGGGCTCTCCGGTGGGTTTTTACGCACTGTATTATGGCTGTTTTTTTTTTGTTTTTTTTAGAGGTAGACTTGGCTCGGATTGGGACGCGACAGTGACAGGGGGGGACATCGATCGCACGGGAGGAAAAAAAAAAAACATCAGGGCCAAGGGGCCAGTCTGTCTCCAGCTCGGGTACAGGCTGTGTATAGTGAGTGTGTGTGCCTAGAGGGACACTATACGCTCCCAATGAACGGTGCGCCAATATAGGATAGAGCTTTTTATAGGACTGTCTCCATTTGTACGCGGCTCTCTGGCTTTTTACGTGGATTTCGGAGCGTGTTTACCAGCGAAAAAAGACGCCTTTAAAGCAGCCTTCCCCCCCCAACGTGTCTCACTTTTAAATCTTTGTGGATTATGGAATGCGTACACGTTTTTTAAATATGACACAGAATGCACATTTATTTTTGAATCCAAAAACGGGATTTTCTGTATTATATCACAGAGCAAACAAGGAACACCACAACACCTTTTAATAACATGATTGGTTTTATTCGAATAATGATCAGAATAAATATCTTATTGTTTTTGTTTTTATTATTGTTGTTTCGTCAGAATACGTAAGATTGGTGTTTCAAATTTGAAATTCCTAAATTAAATAGAGACACTTGTATTTTTCAGCAAATTAAATGTTAGATTAAATCAGATAATTTTTATAGTTTCACAAACTGGTGTATTTTTGGACTGCATGGATCTCATCTCTGGTCAGAGGATTTTAATTGCATTTGCATAGAATCCTTCATTTCATTACAAAAATACAGCTGAGGCCTAATAATAATTACAATAAAAAAATTATTTAAAAAAAATCCAAAATGTGAAATAATGAGAGGAGATGATCCGGTGTATTTGCAGTCTATTTCATCAGTTAATGATGGCATTGTCTCACTCTGCAAATGAGGGAATTTTTTTGAGGTTTACATTTGCAGAAGCCCAGGCCCCTCTTGTTTTTGTTTTTCTGCTCGCTTTGTGTCTTTAGCTCTTTCAAAGGCTGTGTGTGTGTGTGTGTGAGTGTGTGTGTATCTGCATGTTAGTTAAGCAGCTTGTAACATTAATTTCTATCCGTGGCGGTGGAGGGGAGGAATAAAAAAAAACATATATAGTGTGAGAGATGGGCGAGATAGCCCTGGGAGGACAATAGCTGTTGGCTTGAAAATGCCTCTTGATTATTAAAAGCTAATGCATTTTCAGCATTGCAGCCTTCATTAAGGGTGCGGATGGAGGGGGGGTGATGGTGGTGGGGGGGTTATGAGAGGGATGAGAGGCTACTGGGAGGAGGAGAGGATGGGAGAGGGAGAGAGGGAGAAAGAGAGAGAGAGAGAGAGAGAGAGAGGGAGACAGGGGCTGAGTCTGTCCTATAACTCCTGGGCCCAAGACACATGCAGCCAGAAGATTGGCTCGGGCCTCTCCTAGGGGTCGACAATGTGTCATTTCCACCCGGCTAGATTGCCCTCTGCCTATCTGATATTAATGTGCAAATCAATATTTCAAGGATTAAATTTCCCTTCTTCATTTTTTATGGTTTCTACCTCAATAAGTCTCCCGTCTAATAGAGGAGGCTGGATGATTTAGAAGCCTTTGCTGCAGAAAGAGAGAGGGAGACAGAAAGAAATAGAGAGGAGCTTTGCAACAAGGCTATCGCTGCATTTTAATGTTCTTCCTCGTGGATCCCCCCCCATAGGCCCTTGGTAAGGAGGGCTATATCGCTGCCTTACAGTGTAAAGACAGCCAATTTGGCTAAAAAGGCAGAAAGGGAAAATATGAGTCCGGTTGAATACTTAAGACGCTGTGGTAATCCGAGTAGCAGGTATTAGAGAACAGGAGCCCCCCCCCTCCCCTTCCTCAAAGACACACACACTCATCCAGAGCTACATCCAAACCTGCATTACCAGCCGTCATGCTCGAGCGAACAGTATAGCTTACTGCACGCTGGACTGCTATAACAATATATTTTTCCCTTCCTCCTTTTTTCTACTCCGCTTTTCAGCCTCTTTTGCATAGAAGCCCGTTTGACGTCCACCGAGGAGATTTACTCTCAGGCGCAATAACATCTGGCGTATGTGTGTTATAGAGATGAATCACTCTGACACAATGACCTGTGTATGATTATTGGGGAGCGTATTACCATAGTCATAATGCTGCATCTCATTGAAAGTCAACTAAATGAGCTTGGACCCTTTGACTCCCCATAGACCTTCATTAAGGGACAGTGCGCACACACACGCAGGCGTCTGTCTGCCAGTAGGTGTGTGTCTGTGCATGTGTGTTTATTTAATCCTCCTTCCTGTACCATCTGGTGCGTGTGTGTGCGTATGCGTGTGTGCGTATGCGTGTGTGCGTATGCGTGTGTGCGTATGCGTGTGTGCATGCGTGTCCAGCAGCAGCACAGTGTGAACCCCCCCACCCTCGCCAGTCAGCCACCAATTTTTTCATTCCCCATTCAGCCTTTGCAGCAGAACTGAGTAGACTGTTTTAACATGCTCTTGATAGGGACAGTGTCAGCGAGTGAAAACAAGAAGACAGAGGGAGAGAGAGACAGAGGAAGAGGCACAAAAGATCTGTAATTGTAGCACGACCGCTTGGCTTCCTCCCTGATTCACGGCCATTACAATGTGAAAAGCACAACCGCCTGTCCTCCATTATTAAAACGGCAGGCCTACACACACTCTCACATCCATACACGCATACTCACTGGGGGGAACCATGTAGATCTTTTTTTTTTTTGTCTCTTATTTGCGGCTCAAAAATAACTGCTATCATTCCGGTCACAGGCTTTGAGGAGATTCAATATTAAAGCTAATATCCAGCGTTTTTTCCCTCACACGGATATGCTGGTTAAATTGACAAAGTAAAATCATAAATTCTTCATTTTGACGATTCCAAGCTGTGCCATGTGTAGATACAATCCCAGCCACCGTCAGTGTTTGACTCTGACGGACCAAGTTGTCTTTCTCCTTCGCACTTCTTCTTAAGATTTTTCATAGATGGTGTTTTATGCAACATGTATTATGCAACCGTTCGAAGCATGTCGTTTTTTGATGCAAAGTGCTACCTAACAGCTGGATTTTCTGGAGATCAAGGTTTGATATTCTCTTGGTTATGTAGTGTGTGTGTGTGTGTGTGTGTGTGTGGTGTCTGCGAGACAGAGCGAGGGGTGACAGCCAGCAGTAGTAGTAGTGTCAGGGTCTTCTGGCTCAGGGAGGCCTGTAGGGGGAGAAGCTAAGAAGTCCACAGCAGCTCGGCATTATGTCTCAAAGAGGGGGGGCTTCCTGTGTCAGCCCTGGGGCACCACCGCTAACACACACTTTCTCTCCATCACACACACACTGTGCGAGAGGCGGAGGAGGGTTAAAGACTTGGAACGAGATCAAGCCCCTCCGTAGCTCCCGGGGTGGGAGCTTGTGAATATGCGAGTTTTAGTGTAATTAGCACTTAATTATATTAACATATGCAAATTGTCAGGCGGAGAGCTTGTACCGCCGGTGGGTATCGGCTGAGATACAAGTGACTCTATTGTACCGCCACGGCAGAAAAGAGAATAATGGGTGTGTGTAAGGCAACCAGCCAGCCAGTCAGCCAGTCCACCCCCCGTGCGAGCACATAACCAGCTAGCTCATTTAAGTCTCGGGCTGGCCGCTTTGCCAAATTTCATTAGTCGCCATGACGACTTGGCTAATTGTGCTGACTAATGTCCCCTGATCTGTTGTCAGTCAAGATGGGTGTGTGTCCTCGTGCCCCCAAAACAAGAGAGGGGGCAGAGAGCGAGAGAGAGAGAGAGAGAGAGAGAGCGAGAGGCCCGACTTTCCTGAACCAACTCCTATTTACACACGTTCTGCTTCTACAAGCATTTGCATATTCAAAAACACCCTGCCGTCTTTCCTCGTCTGTCTCGGCGTGCGTTTGCATGTGCACACCTGCACTGGCAAGGTCATGCGCATGTGGCGGCAACATGTCAGAGGGGAGGGCGAGGGTTCAGTTTCGTGTCGTGTCTCAGTTTGTGTGTGTGTGTGTGTGTGTGTGTGTGTGTGTCACATGTGCAGTACACTGCTGCCTGTGAAGCAAGACTTGGACTGCGAGGCTGTTATGGCCCCTGTGTAGCGACATGGCTGAATTTGTTTTTGATTATTGTACATGACTGGGACTCTGGCAATGAAAAGCTCGGGCCTGAATAACAGGGACAAGGAGTTCTGCCTTTGAAAAGCGTCAACCCTTTTCACTCCGTCCAAAATTATGTAATTTCAACACATTTTTAGAGTTACCCCCAACCAAGCAGTAGGACTTCTTTTTGTCTGGGGGGGGGGGGATCTATTAGATGTTGTGTGCCTCCCGCTAGCCAAAGGTGGATAGACATTGGGCCTAGTTGGTGCTACTAGTACTTGCATGCTAATCCTGTTTTTTGACAGGAACGTAAACTGATATAATTGCTTTTCAGTGGCAGGAATGGCGGTTTATACAAGTGTGAAAGCACGGGAAAGGGGATTAGCATTATTTTGCATAATGCTGGGCAGGCGCTGAATGGGGCATTGAACGCTTGACTGGGTGACAGAGATGAAAGAGAGATGAAATGCTTCACCCCTCTTCTTTTTTTTTGCCTCCCTCCCTCTCCATCTCTCCCCTCTGTCTCCGGCCGCTGTGGCTGGCGGAGAGGGACTGTGTTTTCCGGAGAGCACCCCCGGAAACGGCAGGCCCCCGTGTTTCTCGCTGTTTGTTCTGGTGCCAGCAGATGGAAGGTGTCATGTGAGGCAATATGTATGATAATAGAGTAACCGCGGTAAACTCCGGGCTTCCTAAGCCTCCATGTATATACTAAACTGCATCCCTAAAGCACTGGAGTGTGCAATTATGTAGTGGATGGATGTGGCTCAGGTAGCTTTTACATGGAAGGAAGGGAGCGGCTTTCATGGATCAAATCAAACTACACTGTTCTTACATTTTCCTTTATTGAGATGTTTACCCAGGATTTGGTCGGATATCGTCTGGGTAGAGGGGAATGTGGAACTGCGAGGCAGGTGTGTTTTATGTGAATGCCTGGGTGTGTGTGTGTGTCTGTGTGTGTGTGTGTGTGTGTGCGTGTGCGTGTGTGAGCTATGGTAGTCATAGGCGGGGGCACGAGGGTGGTGACGCAGCTTAAAATCGCCACTGTGACTTCCATATGACCCAAATCGACTTTGTGCGTAATTTATGATCAACCGTCATTATTGCTATTGCATCTGGTGTATGGAAATGATCCAGGGTTGAGGGAGGGACGTGAGGTTGGGTGGTGGAGAACATGAACGCCACAAAGGCTGCTGTGGCCTGTTTTTGTTGTCTCTCATTGGACAGGATCCTCTTTCTTTGACCTTTTGCACGCCTTCCCTTCCCTTTCATATGCTAATGCAGGGCCAGGGCCGAGGAGGAAACACGCCGGAGCTGAGTGCAGGAGGACAAAGACTCCTCTCTCTTTCTCTGCCTCCTTTCCACGCCATATCTCCTCTTTTCTTGCCTCTTCCCCTCTCAAGCAACTTGACAGACTTTGGCGTGAAAGGAAGTGAGTGCTCAGTGGATAGGAAAGGTGGGGATGGCATTGTTGCCGTGACCCGCGCCACCTGTGAGGATCAAGTGCACTGCAGCGATCCCCGGCCATGTTTATGTGGACACATTTTTGAGTGGCCCTTGTAGTGGGTATTGCGGATCGGTAATCGTTTGAGCCGTGCCGCCGGTAGTGTTGTAGCTCAGGCCAAGTCAGTTGAGGAGTGATTTGTTGCTTTTCCAGTGGCGCTAGTTGAGTTGTCATAGCCGGGTCTATATTTCTCCTCGGTCTGCCTACTCTATCTTCTAACAACCAGTAAAGCGCTGTCTCTGGTGGGGTAAAAGGATCCTAATATAGTTACTACAACTCTCCCCCAGCATAATGCTCCAGCGCTCCACTGTGGAGCATGACGTGGTTTTGAGGCTCTTTTGGCTCTGTTATGGGAAGGGGGCATGTTATCTGTAGGAAATGTAATTTTTGTCCTCATTGAAATCATTCATTATTGAGCTCGGTTATCTAAATGTTTTTGTTGCTGTTGGTCCAGCGCCAGTTAGGATTGCGTTACCCCCTCACTCTCTCTCTCTCTCTCTCTCTCTCCTTCTCTCTCTCTCCTTCTCTCTCTCATGTCTATGTCTGTCTCTTTCTCTCTCTCTCTCTCTCTCATCTTGCCAGGCCTTCATCGGTCTCTTAAGGGAAAATAGAAAAGAGGGGGATTTTTCTCTTCCCTCTGTGCTCTGTCCCGTTCTCAGGCTCTCGTGCCTATTTTGCATCAGCCGTCTCATACAGGATATTAGCCGCAGAAGAAAAAAAAAAAAAAACACGGGTCAGGGTATTTCATTTAGAATAATATGTTTATTCTTTTCATTTTCAAAGTGGAAATGGAGGGGAAGGGGGGTGGGGGGTTTCTGTCGGGTGGGGAAAGAACAGTCGGGGCCGTGTGTTAGGGGACTCTGTCTGTTTGATCTGAGGTCCTGTTGGCTCTGGGGGTGGCTGAAATTCCCAGGTTCAGGTCAGATTAAAAAAAAAACCCGAGGCCCTCTCTATTTCACTCATACTGTCTCACGGATTTGCTCGATGTGCGTCAGTGGATGTTGTTTTTTTTAGTTTTCCTTTTGACAGATATGGCAGACAGGGGAGTTAATAGTTAGCAGCGATAGGGGAATTTGAATGCAATGCTCACCCTCCTCCTCCTCTTCCTCCTCGCTGATATCTCTGCACCTTTGCTTCATTACTGTACATTTCCGCCACTGCTCATTTCATCCCCCGCGAACCAGTATAGCTGCGGTTACCTTTCAGACTGTGACATTTGTTTGTCCTCTGTACTCCTCGATTCGCTCACTGTGAAGGACGCCGCGCTCGGCCCCGCAGCTCCGTGCGATTGCCTCAAAGTCCTCATCTTACATATTCAACAAAGAATTCAGCAGCCTTCTGTTTCAGAAAAAGGTTTGTCCCTCTTGTACTTACCAAGTAGCAGGAGAAAAAAAAACAGCCCTTACAAAAGGTTATATGCCACATTTTATCGATTGCTCTCAGAAGTATTTTCATAGCTGTAAAAGCTGGTGAGGCTAAAAACAAAAAGCAGCAAAAAAAATAACTGCCCGGCTACCTGATGCAAACAGAAGTTAAAAAAGACGAGCTCAGACTAAAGAAGGGGGTGGGGGGGAGTTAATGAATGACTAAGATTCTCCAGGTTTGAGAAAAGATACACCACAATAGCACAAGACGTCTCATGACAAATGATGCATTCTCTTCCTTGTTGGCCAAAGACAAAGGCGGGGATTGAAAAGGCAGAGAACCCAGTCATAGGACATATGCCCATAAACAGAGCTTTAGGGGGGAAAAAAATGGAGAAATAAGAGATTGATTCTGTGTATGTGCAGAAATGATTGAATAAAATGTCTGCGTCCGATCACCTTTACCTCTACTCCCCGGCTCATTCACGTTATTCTGTATGTGTGTCGACGTCTGCGAGCGCCTCTGTATGCATGCATATCGCATGTGTGCGACATGATTGGCGTGTGGTATTCCTGAAGGCAATAGCATGTGGATATCAAGGCCATTGGCAGGGTTCGTTAGGGAATAAGTGGATAATTAATTATGCATGAGTTGTGGGCATAAACAAACAGTGTAATGAGAGATGAGACGAATTTACCAAAGAATTTAACTCCAGTTGCACGGAGACTTCTCAATTGTTTTTTATTATTATTTTTATTATTATTATTATTATTATGAACTATATTCATTTGACTTAATGGACAGCATATGTCTCAAACAGAAATACAGATGTTACTATAGTTGCAGGTGACATATGTGCACAGTATTACAAAACAAAATACTCCCTTTTTTCCCAACGTAGTTCCCAGTCTGATCTAATATAGTCAAAAAGAAAAGTATGTGTTCCCTCAACTCCCCTGAGGAGACTCCAGCCAACACTATCCCTCTCAAACCATGCCTCTTTTTTTTTCTGGCCTGGCACCAGTCGTGGAATAATCTTTAATTATTTGCTTTTAAAAGAGGGAAAAAAAAAAACAAGACTACTTTTTTTTCTTCTTCTCCCGTGACAGTAAAGAAGAAGAGCAGAGCAGGCGCAGGAATGTTCTTGTATATGAAATTGTAGGTATTAACAGGGCTGGTTTTGTCAGTGGTTTTTCGCTGATGTATCAGCTCCCTGCCCCTAGACTAAATAAAGAAGGGGAGTTTTCGCCGTGTTTCATCCCCGCTGAGATGAGCAGATATAGGGAGGCTATGGAGGGAATTGTTAAAAAAGCAAAGTATGGCTGAGGAACGGAGCTCTGCCTTAACACAGTACTTAAACAAGTGTCACGATGTGGTGATGGATGGTTCACTGGCCTTTGTGGCTTATTGGAGAGATACTCACCCTTCTACCAGGTTTTTATTAAAATAGAACACAGTGCATTTGCTTGCCCTTTCCCGGCTATATATTACACATAATTAAAAAGAAATATACGTATGTCTTTTTGAGCGTGACTTTGCTTCGCAGTAAGCAGAATCAGTGTGTGCATGTGTGTGTGTGTGTGTGAGAGATACTGCTGACTCTGGTCTTCAGCTGCCTCGTCATTGACCCCCACGGTACCCCGGTTGCCACACTAAATACATTGTAACACACACACACACGGAAAGAAGCTTGAATTAAATTTTTTTGGATCATTTTTCTATGCTACACATTTGATTTCAGTATGTTCTTGTGTCATTTATTTAAAAATAATAGTGGTTATTTCTTACAGCAGACTCTAAAGTAATGGTTCAATTTCATCCCGGTTCCCTCTCTGCAGGCTGCGTGGCCCCGGATTTCCGTGACATGTCTTTTTTCCCCCCTTTTTCGATAAAGGAATATTGTGGCGCTAATCTAAAACCACACTAATTACATCTGACAGTTGTTTGTTTGTAGTGAAATCCAATTAAAATGTACACTTTTCAACTCCATTGCTCATTTTTCTTCTCCCTCCCCCCCGCCCTCCCGCCATTCTCTCTTTTCTTTTTTTTTTGTCTCCCCCTTCCCTCCCACGGTAACCAGAAAAGAGCCTATGATGGCATAAATAACAACTGTGCTTTCCTTGTGGTTTTTGTGAGAAGAGGGCAAACTCACAACAGCTGTCAGAAAAGGGGGTTTGTTTGAAAAGCAAATGGCTTTGGTCTAAAGTTCATTTGGAGACCTCTCTAATTAAATAGAGAGCCAAAAGCTTAAGTTAATTAGTAATTCCCTGGGTCCAGAAATTAGACCTGTCACGAGTGTTCGAGCTCTCGGGAAACCCCCAAAAGGTATGTGTGCATTTGTGTTTTCGTATGTTTTTTTTTCTCTCCACAAAACTTTCATGCACTCCCATCTCTGTAAACAAGTGTTTCCCGAAATGTGGGTTTTTATCTGCGCTTTTTCTTACGCAAGGCCCCGCACATTCCCCCACCCCTCGAAACGCTCGAGACATTAATGGCCTGTTTGTGGCGTGTCACAGAAGTGCTCGGGAGATGTTTAAGCGAGAGGCACATAGCTTGTGGCGTCAGTCAGGATACCTGCCCTATGATTATGTTTATGAAGATAATGACAGGGCTGGGGTCGCGCTGAGTACTGTCTTTAGAAAACAGTTGGGGTTTGAACTTTAAACTTTATTGTTACCCCTGGAACAGAACGGGAAGGTTTCACTCGCCATGTCCGAGAAACGTCTTCACAGTTAACAAGGTGTCTCTGCCTTTCCTGACTTAACTCACTGTAAAAGCAGATGTTCTCTTCTCTTCTCTTCTCTTCTCTTCTCTTCTCTTCTCTTCTCTTCTCTTCTCTTCTCTTCTCTTCTCTCCTCTTCTAAGAACAGGTTACGCAAAGCTGACATTGACACAATTGAGAGACACGATGTCCCTACTTGTTCAGACCACGTTACAGCAATAATAAGCATTTGAAGACGCTGCTGTGAAACAAGGCATCGACTATACACTTTAAAAAGCACTATCCACTAGCTGCACCGCGGGCCTGTTTTTCGGTCAACTGATACTGATAGGCGTCTTTCACCAAATAGGGCAACATTTGTGACATTTTTTCCCCCTCTCCTAAAAAGGAATGAACTTTTGGCAGCACGTAGCGGGAGTTGCTACATTAGTTTGCAATGCCTCATATTAGGTTCCCAAATATCAGCGGAACTTAACTGCTCTTGCAAAACTGATTTCAGCGCTGGAAAAGTGCTTCATGTTAATAATTTCAGGCCGCTGAGCCCGTGACCAGGAAAGTATTTTAGGGCTATATCATTGCTGTTTTGTTTTTTTGGAGTCTTAAAATAAGTCACACGTACAAGTTGTTTCACAAGCAGCAGTGTTATCTTAACATAAAATAAGCAAAGGATCCGAGGCTGGATGTGGTTGATACAGCATAACCAGCCGTTTATATTTGCCAGGTGGATGTGAAACGTCTGCGTCAGAGACTGCTCCCTGTGTCTGTCTGTTGAGTGTGTGCTATCCTTGACTGACGTGGACAGTGTTTGCTTAACCTCTTCTGCGCTGCACTACCACGGCCTTGTCAATTTAAGTGTGTGTGTGTGTGTGTGTATGTGTGTGAGGGGGAGAGAGAGGGTGAAGGAGAGAGTCCAGCAATGGTAGCTTTCATTTTTCACTTCCCCAGCATATTTTTTTGCCAAACAAACCTGCTGAGAGGCAGAGTGAGAGATATCGAGGGGTCTGAATCAACACAAGCGAGAGATATTTGTAATGTCATTTTCCTGGACTGGTCTATAATGGTGGGCACCTGCAAGCTCCATAGAGAAAACATACATTTTAGAGTTTTCAAATCAGCGAATAATCCCAGCCCTAACCGAGCAACTGTCTTCAACACGCAAGAGCTTTCGCTTATTCACTGGAAGCACAGGCTTGACGCGAAACAGAGCCACATCAGAGTCTGTCCCACTACGCCACCTCGCTCTGTGACCACCACCTCAGCTTCTTAAAGGCTGAACTACGAGTCCCCAGACCCACCAAATTTCATATTTGCACCTTTTGTACAGTGTGGTATAAAAGGCACGACATTCCTGTTTTAACAGGCTGTGTGAAAGGGGCTTATAGTATTGCGGAGATGAGGTTGTGTGTGTGTGTGTGCGCGCGCAGTCCCATGCTTTTTGCCCCATCCAAAAGATAAGGTTGTGATTTACGTAACAGCTAAGCCCTTTCATATTGTGTATGTTGTACCTTACAAGAGCATGATGCGCAGGCTAGATTAATATTTATTTAGCGCAGGCAAATCAAGGATTAAGCAGTCATCATTTTAGCACTAATCCACGTCTCTGGTGAGATGCAGAGACAAAGAGAGGCAGATTACTAAACACATAACACCGCAAAACCACAATTAGTTGGTGACTCGCTCTCCCCAACTGGGCAGAAAAAGGGACCGACAGGAGATCGGCAAATGTGCACAAACACGCGCAAAGTTGCGTTTTACTTTACTTGCTCTCACAACCTATTGTTGTCGCTGTTTGTCTGCCTCTCTCTGACTTTTAACCACCCGTTCTCACCCTCCTTCCTTCAAAAGAATCCCTCTTTGAAATTAGCGGTGGTTTGTCTGATTCACTCATCTGACGTAAATGTGTCTCATGATCTTTCCACTGTCCGAACACACATGCGCACACACGCACACGCACACACTCACAGACACACACAGGCTGACTGACACACATGCGTGAGCAATGAATACTTCTTTCTTAGCTCCAACCACGTGGGAGAGGGACAGTTTGCTTATACTGTATGAGTCTATGTCTGTGTGTGTGTGTGTGTGTGTGTGTGTGTGTGTGTGTGTGTGTGTGTGTGTGTGTGTGTGTGTGTGTGTGTGTGTGTGTGTGTGTGTGTTATGAGAGTTACTTGGGAGTCTGTAAATAAAATTACATTCTTTGCTAATTGAGTTAAACTGCTTTGCTGGAGATGTGGCAAAAAAAAGATGAAAGCTCCCAGTGTATGTTTTGTGTTTGTGTGCCGCAAGTGTGTGTGTGTGTGTGTGTGTGTGTGAAGTTGAGTGCGTAGGGTGGTAATCCAGTTAGCTCTTAGCGCTCTAAAGTGGTAACCGAGGATACCGTGTGTGCATCGCCATAGTAAGGTATAACGTTAAGCACAGGCAGAACCAAATTTGGAAAAACAATGAACAAAGAGATGAAGCTGAAATTAAAAAAAAAAAGTGTGTGCGTGTGTTTGTGTGTGTGTGACTTCGTTCGTCGGAGTGTGTGTCGTCTGTAGGAGGGCACCCCTCACATGGGGAGCAACAACGAGGAAACAGCAAAGGGGCCAAATAGAGCACTGGAGGAACTGTTGCAGTGTAGCAAGAGGGGGCTGATATGAGAAAGGGGGGGTCCAAACCAGATGTGAGGGCGATTGAGAGAGAATAAAAAAGAGAGATAAATAAAAAAAAAAAGAATGAACAGACGTGTCATGCTGCGATAGAGAAAGACAGGCAGAAGCTCAGAGAGAGAGAGAATGCCATCCTCAGTTCCCCTTTGCCCTCCTTCCTCTCTCTCTCACCCGGCCACTGAATGCTAATAGCTTTTCTGCTTCACCCTCCACACACACACCACACACACACACACATAGGCGCACACATACACCCCCCCCCGTCCAATCCCTCCCCATGGACACTGCGGCATTGTTTGTGGCAGTGCTTCTATTCTTTCAAACTTAATTACCTTCTTGCCTTTTGTGGCGTCAGGGGCTGGAAGTTTTGCTCCGTGGCGCTGGAGGTCGTCACACATTCTTTTGGCGGTGCATTCCCTTAATCTTGAGGGTGGAGGTGGAGGTGGAGGGCGAGGGGGTGAGAGGGGGGTAAAGAGACAGAGGAGAAGAGTCTGGAGAGCAGAGCTTTTACCAGGGCGTGCTTCGAAGGTGGTTATAGTACACCACCACCACCGCCCGCACCCCCCGTGCACGTGTGCACGGTCATAATAGTCGGGGCATAGGCTGCCCTTTGTTTGTGCGGTTCATTTCCAATCAACCCTAATTAACTAGAGAGTGTTTCCAGATTGCCGGCAAAAGAAAAATCCCCCTTTTTTTTCACTCCCATTGGTCTTTGCTGTTTTGAGTTCGAGGAAGCGGAGGAAGAAAAAAAAAAAAAACTGGAGGCATTAGCTATGTAGATTGGCTTTGCCTTTGATGCTGGAAAAATCTTTAGCAAGGGCAGTAAGTGGTGACTGCGACCCGGCAGTGTCTGACTGTTTATTTTCATGTTTCAGTTTGAGTTTAGTTTGAAATATTGCCTCTTCAGAGGCGTGAGACTTGTGCATATATTTAGACTGGACTGTGTAAGCACAAAGTCCATTTGTAAAAATGTTAAATCCAGTCAAAGTTGTCTTTAATCCGTTAAACTTTGTCTCCATGAAGCCATACAAGCAGCGGATAAACAGTGGCATTGACTTTGGACCCACATCCAAAGAATCATAATGAAAAGCTGCTTAATGGAAATAGATGTAACTTGTGCTCTGTATACGCTTAATAGGATATTTTTTAGTGGACTGGAGCTCATGAGAGACTTTTCCCCCATCAGCCTGGCTGAAGTTAGGCTACGGTGAAATCTGATCCTAAATCAGATTTCAGGACTCATCAGTGGAGTGATACGACACTGACAGAGAGGGGGGAAAAGGCAAACATGACCTGTGGGTCCACAGTTCACTCATGTGGTCAACAAGTTTGTTTGTGCTTACTTGATTATTTTTGCTTCCCATTACGCTCTCATCTCACATATTGCTGCTTATATATTCTATGTTACCGAGATATATATAATTTTTTCTAACAATGGTCTATCAGCTATGGACCTCGGGGCGGTTGGGTGTAATGTTACCTGAGCAACCAATGAGACCAATTAACTTGTCATCAACCTGAGGGATAGAACCTGCATACCTGCTCCAGGAGAAGAGAAAAAGGCCACTTCCATCCTCTACATTTCTGCTCATTATCCTCGTTCCCCCTCCTCCTCTAAATCCCTCCATTCTTCTGCCTCCTTCCCTGCAAACCAAGATCATTGCTCATGTAGGCGTAATTTTGAGTTTGATTCGCTAAAAGGCATTTTTTTGCCGAGACGGTAATTTGTCGAACAAGATTCCTGTGCTAAATGGAGTGGCGCTTGCTTTAGGTGTCTGGGCTGCACCTTGCAATAATGATAAGGTGTCTCTTTGGTAATGAAGGCCTGTGCTCGCGAGGGAGAGGACAGGCCGACAGGAAAGGGTGTGGGGGCATGTGGAAGATCTCCTGCATATAACGTCTAATATTACACCTCCAGGCAAGAAAAAACAAGGGCTGCATAAAAACCTACGGTGAGGTTCAGAAGACACAGAAACAATTGGTCATGCACATATCCCCTCTTTCCTTCTCCTTTTTGCACTTTTCCTCCCCTGTCCTCTCTTTTAAGACTTTAAACCGAACGCATTAGGCCCTCTTCTGTAATTCTGTGCGTGTGCCTGTGCACGCATGCATCAGCGCTCTTTGCTCCTCTATCGCCTGCTCGCATTGTGAAGAGGGAGATAGTTCCCTCCTCCTTCATCCACTTTGTTTTTCTCATCCCTCCGTTTCTGCATGGCAACAAATAAACAGGTCTAATTAGACTAGAGTAGGCCTATTCATGGCACTGACAGTGGGAGATGGATGCAGGGGCTTTCACAGCGTCCTTCCCCTTTGTCTTTGGCTAATGCTTGGTGACATTTTGATAGAAGATTTGGTGTTAGACTGAGGGGCCACATGCAGAGAGAGGGATGACCTTCGAGGAGACCTCAAGGGGTGGACATATAGCCCTGTCTTCTGACTTTGTTGTTTGACTTTGCCGGGCTTTACGGGTCACCTTTAAGATTCAGCCAGGATTTAATTTCACCGCTTATTACATACACTCACATGTGTGTGAGGGGAAAATTTCAGAACTCAAGATGACCACGTCCCAAAGCACAGATCTGCCTAATTCCAGTGTTTACAGATGTTATAAATATTCACAGCGGCATTAACGGCGCTGTCTGCCCTTGCGTTAAAATGTCGGACAGTTAGCGACGACGAATTGGAACTCAGCAGATTCCCCGTGTAAACAAAGACGACAGTGTGGCGACGTTGCAATTACAGGTTTGGCATTTAACAGGCTGCGACTCTGGGTAATGTGCGATAGTCTTGACAGGAGGACAAAAGCAGGACGAGGACTAACTCACATTCGTGGGAGCTCAGCACCACAGGCCTGCACTGTGGACACTTTTTATGCCTCATGAGCACATTTATTTTGAGTGATCTGGCTTAAAAACATTGACATGCAGCGCCTGACAAATGTAGTTTTTACCTGTGTGGTGGTTTTCCTGCAACACATTTGTCCACATTCTGACTTTTTGTAGGATGCAACAACTTCTACCTGGGTGCTTTGCGAGTCAGCGAGAGAGAGAGAGAGAGAGCGAGAGCGGAAAAGTGGGAAGACGAAAAAAAAAAAAAGAAGGAAAAAAGCGGAGAAATCCCCTGCTTTTGACTGCCTCTCTGTCTCTGGGGGAGCTATGGAAAAGCAGATGGAGGGATATGGAAGAGAGAGAGAGAGTTGAGGGAAGAGAAGAGAGGGGGGGAGGAGAAAAACAATAGGCCAAGGAGTCTCTCAGCCCCTCTCTCCCATCAGAACTAGCAGTGTCCAAAGCAGGCATTCCTGGGCTATTATTTGCCTCTCACTGAATCTGATCTGCCACTTTAATTACCTTAGTGTGTGTGTGTGTGTGTCTGTCTGTGTGTGTGTTTGTGTGTGTCTGTGTGTGTCTAAGAGAGAGAGAGAGAGAGAGCCTGTGTGCATGTGCATGCGTGTGAAAGCAAAGGGGACATGCTTAATTAAAAAACAGAGGTGGGAGCGGCTCTGGCCATTTCTTTTGTTCTTCTGTTATAAGAAGGGGAACTGTTTCTGCGGTGTGGAGAAACCAGGGCTTTATTGTTAGTTTCTCACTCTCCCTTTATGTATCCCGTCCATCTATCGCTCTCTCTCCGGTGGAAGTAGCCTGGTTGGTTAGCAGAGCAAAGGAAACCAGTGGGGGACACAGAGAGCGAGCGAGAGAGAGCGAGCGAGAGAGGAGGGTTTCTTAGCGAGCGGTAACATGATCTGCCTTAAAAGAAGCAGTAGTGGGCACCGCTGCTGTGAAAGGTGTGAAGCCCGGGGAATGGAGCAAAATGAAAAGAAGCAAGCCGTATAATCTTTCCACCCATTTACTCTCGAGACGAAAATGTCACGTAATCAGCTTTCACAGAGCTCATTACAAGTTATTATTTAGATCTGCGCAAATCTAACAATCTCGCTCCCTCTGAGCTCAGGAAGGTAGACGAGGGAAAAACTCACTTGATTGCAAGACCAGACATCGTATTGTAATACTCCTCCGTACGGCCATGCTAAATTGACACATGCTGAATGGATCAGGATGCAAATGCAAAGAAGTTTGGAAAACATTAAGCACAAGTCACATGTTGTTACCTACTTTGTTTGCCAGTGTTCTGTCGGTGTAGCAGCAGAATTACTGGGTTGAATAAGAACCAGAGGTAACAAATTAATGGACGCGTTATTACGTTATCGTTGGCAGGCGGTGCGCGTGTAAACAGCTGCTAACCTGTTAGCATTAGGGGTGATATATCAGTGCCAAGTGCTTAACACGTTGGCTTATCCATAAGACATAATTCCATACTTAAAGTGTTCGGAGATGCATAATTCATAAAGTGCGGTGTTTTATGTCCGAGCTACAATTCAAAGGGGTTGCTCCCCAAATGAAATAAGCAGTCGAGTGACACCACTGACAAGTAGTAAATCCTGTCGTATGCATCGCATTAGCTCTAAAAACCCGCTGCTTCTGAACAGTTTTACACTCAATCACGTTTAACGCAAGCCACGGTGAGAGGGACGCTGGTGGTAAAATAAAAACTAAATGTATATGTTCGACGGCAGGGGCAGGCCGGCCGTGTTGTTTTGGTGCAGAGCGTAATGAATGAATTATGGTAGAAAAAAAGAAACTGAGAGAGTGGTAATTTGAGTGGAGCCTTTATTTTATCTTCTTTTTTTTTTCCCCCACACAGCCAAATTAATCTTGTTTTATTCTGCTGCCATATAACAGCAGTGCAGCTAAAGATGAAGATATATACGTTTATGGAGAATCTGTGTCTGTTAATGCCGTGCGTTCTCATGGCATGACGCATGTTTGGCCTGCTTCCGCTCCTCGCCTGCTCAGAATGCAGAGCTAATTGCCATTAATGTCTTTGCAAGTGTGAGTTAACATGCAGACAGGTGTGCAGCGTGGGCCCCTATAGGTGTCTCCGTACGTGTTTTAAGTGTCGGCCCTATAGGTGTCTCTGTGTGTAGACCATACTTGTCTTCTTGCTGTGACAGTCATGTGGTGTTTACTGCATTTGGAGACAGGTATATTAGTATATTAAACACAGGTATTTTAGTCACAAAAATGTAACGATTTTCAAGAGATGGCAGACAATTTACACTCCAAGTAGTAAACACCATTGATTTAAATACTTTTGAAATGTTGAAAATGTTACTAATGTTTAAACTAGATCAATGTTTTACCCCTAACTTTCCAAAGTTATGCTCAGAGGACTATTTTGTATTGATACACACAGGCTGCACAGACGAGCATAAAAATTCATTTTCTGCTCCTTGTGAATTTTTCTTTAATCTCGCAAATAGAGACACAGAAACGGAGTGAGACACGGAAAGGAGGGGGGGGGTGGGGAAAGCATAATTTCTCTCTTTTAATCTATCACTAGTCCCCATGGAATCATCTCCGGGATATGTCAGATTAGACCTGATTATAGCGCGTGCACACACACACATGCACCCACAAACATACTCACACACATTTGATTTCCTACCTCACGCTTTTACTGTCCCTCCCACTGGCTTTGTTTAGCCCTGGATTGATGCGGATTAATCCTCTAATTGCTTTGTAGCTTTGTTGTGATGGCGAGGGAGTGTAGGAAAAGAGAGAGAGAATTAAGCAGCAGGTGGATTGGGTTAAAGGTTAACATGGCTCTTTAAAGCTTTCTTTTAATGCCAGCTCATTTACACGCAAGCATCTGAAAGGCGCTGGTACTGTATCAAGTGGAGAGACACTGCCGTGGACAACTCGTTTTCATTTGTGGCGTTTCGCTGAGTAAGAAAGCGTTATCCTCTGAGTAGTAATGAAGATTCCATTCTCAATCTTTTAGTCTCTTTATCTTTATATCCCGATGTGGTTGTGACGCTGTTGTTTCTACTTGCTCTCATGATGAGAAATTAAGCCTGAGATTACACAATGACATGATTTTGGGGTGCCCTGTGTTTGTGGGTTTAGGAGACTCCTACTCTACGTTCTGCGCGCAAGTGTGTTTGTGTGCGCCTTTGCATTTGTGCCTTGTTGTGAAAAGCCAAGAGATTGGAGTAGCGAGGGGTTGAGAGATGGGCAGCCGCCCAGGATTGATAACATCTCACTGGTATTCCAAACATCATTCCTCATGGAAGCTTGTTCCTCTCTCTCTCTCTCTCTCTCTCTCTCTCTCTCTCTCTCTCTCTCTCTCTCTCTCTCTTTCCTGTTATGCTCCTGCATGAAGAAAAACACATGGATGAAATATTCTTTAATTTCCCGATGTATTCCTGTGTGAGATCCTCCCCTCCGATATTTCCCCAGCCGGCAGCATTCTGCATTTCCACATGTTCAAGCGCAGTCGTGCACTTAGCAGAATGACCATATTCAGTGTCTTACTTCTCTTGTCCGCACAGAGACAGTCATACCTTCGGGGCATTAATAGGTTAATAGGTGCTGCCTAATTAGCAACTCCTGACTGGTAAGAACATGCCAAGACCGATTTAGCCAGTGATTGAGGAATCTTAAAGGCAGACACTAACCTTTCTGCCTATGTGTTTTTTTGATGGACTAATGTGCGTTATTCTTTTCAAAACTGCCCCTTTGAGGGTTTGCAGAGCCAGTATGTTCTAGCCTGAAATCATTATCTTATATCACAGCATACCTGGGACACAAAAGACGCAAATCTGCTTTCAAAATAGCTTTCAGTGTTGCACAGTGGTATGACGATCAAAGAGTCTTTTTAACTGGCTGCCATGGAAGCTGCTTCATTCATTTATACCTTATTTCCCCTGTTTCCAAGCCCTGGTCCCTGGGGTCAATAGAAGACGAAACCTTTTTTTTAAGAATGGGCTTTTTTTCTGTGGTTGTTACAAACTATCTCAATCTGTCACATGTAAGACATATATGCAGGTGGGAACAGTTAATGGTTCTCCACTTTTTAAAAAGTTCTCCTGGTGCTAGCTTATTGTATTTTGCAGTGGTAAGCAATGTAGAGGTAGACATCTGTCATGTTTTGTTCCATCTAACCTCCAACTGAGGAGCTTTTGGTGTGTACGATCCAGAGTGGATTGGATTAGTATTGAAGGAGGAAGTGTCTTCCAAAACATTTGCCACGATCATTCCCGACAGCATTCAAGACACTGCCAAATTACTGGAGTTGATTTGTGAGGATATTCTGCAGGGGAAAAAAACTCATGTGGCCCTGATAAACATTCTCTCACTGGGACAATAACTCATACTTGAGGAAAACACAAACATATGCTCTTTGGACTGGTTAAAATAACTGATCACTGCTTCCAGTGTTAAAATCAACACCCTCTGCTTTAAGAATCAATCTTATCTGAATGAGACCATGAATGCAATTGAAACTGAGAATGAACGATGTGTGAGTTGGAATTAATTACAATAAAGTAGTTGGTGTTTTAGATGTAGCCTAAGATATATGATGTTAAACAACATTTACTAAATCTGTCGTCCTTTCTTTATTTCTGTTTTCTTCCCGACTCAGGTCCCTGTTAGGCTGGATGAGATGAGATCCCTATGTAGTGGTCATCATGGCAACTTGTGACTCTCCCCCTATGGTGTCGTCACGGCAGCAGGAACATGGTGGCCAGAGGTTGGACGCTGCTGCCGAGGACAACTCCCTCATGGCCATGGAGACCAGTGTCGCCAACAGCAACAACGCCAACAACAACAACCAATCATCACCTGCCGCCGTTAGAGAGCCGGAGAATGGCCTTGGACAGCCTGTTGTGACCCCGCTGACGTCCACTGTTACCCCCACCACTGTCAGTGCAACCACCAACCCTCTAACTGAACAGAGTCGGAGAGAAAGCTTTACTACCAGTAACAAAGGGAGTGTTGCTGGGACTTTACCAGGAGTAGGAGGAGGAGCAGTTTTGGGTTCGGACTGTTTTGCCCCAGCCACATCTCCCGTGGCGCCGGCAAAGGAGATCCCCTGCAACGAATGTTCTAATTCCTTCTCCAGTTTACAAAAATACATGGAGCACCACTGCCCCAATGCCCGTCTGCCTACCCTTGGAGGTCACGAGGAGGGTGAGGAGGTTGAAGGGATGGTAGGGGATGAGAGTGAAGATGAAGGAGAGCGTGAGGTGGGTGGTGCAGAAATGGGGGAAATGAACAGTGAGGTGGAAATGGAAGAGGATAGCGATGTGGAGAATCTGTGTGGTGATATCATCTACCAGCCCGATGGCTCTGCCTTCATCCTGGAGGACTCCAAAGAGCAGCGTGGCAACCAGGGGGGACTCTCTGGGTCTCTCCAATTCAGGGGCCTGCTGTCCCCCCAAACCTTCCCCAGTGTCCAGGCCTGCAGTGGCCAGAGTGGCCTGAGCCCAGGGGGGGAGCGGTTGGAGCAGCCCGCTGCACCCATGTCCTTCTACCCCCAGATCATAAACACCTTCCACATCGCCTCATCCCTGGGGCCTAAATCCCTAGTGACTGACCACCCCTCCTTCCCAAATACCTCAGCTGGAGGGCTGGTGGGCGCTGGTCCCATGTTGCACAGTTTCCGTGTCTATGACCTCCGCCACAAGAATGACAAAGACTATCTTACAGCGGATGGTGCAGCCAAAAACTCCTGTGTGTCCAAAGATGTCCCTAACAATGTGGACTTGTCCAAGTTTGAGGGCTGCGTTGCTGATGGGCGGCGGAAGCCTGTGCTGATGTGTTTCCTGTGCAAGCTGTCTTTTGGCTACAGCCGTTCCTTCGTGACACACGCTGTCCATGACCACCGTATGACCCTGAATGATCAGGAGCAGAAACTGCTGAGCAACAAGCATGTCTCTGCCATCATCCAGGGCATCGGCAAGGACAAAGAACCTCTTATAAGCTTTCTGGAACCAAAAAAATCCCCCAACTCTGTGCTACCCCACTTTCCTACACCTGCCAACTTCCTAGGGCCAGACACGGGGCTCCGTGGATTGTGGAATGCTTTCCACAGTAGTGGGGAGAATGCAGATTCCCTTCAGGCAGGATTTGCCTTCCTGAAGGGCAGTGCCAGCAGCTCCTCCAATGACCAAATCCCCCGAACCCAAACCATGCCAAAGGCTGAGACCAACCCAAACCTCGGGGGAGGGGCTGGTGCCCACAGAACCTCCAGCGGGAGTTCTGCTGCTGCTGCCACTGCTGGTAACCTGGAAGGTCGGAACTCTGATAGTGACTGCAAAGGCTACGTTAGGGACACATGCACTTTGCAACCCAATGGGCCGGACCTGAGCCAGTACCCGCTTATCAAGCGGGAGCCCGGTGTAGTGGGAGGAGAAAGTTCAGAGCAGGATGAGGATGCTTACTCCAATGGTGGTGGAGTAGAAATGGAGGCAGACGAGGAGGAGGAGCGGGCCATGAACATGGCCATGACAGGCCAGCGGGCCGACAGCACCAGTAGCAAAGATTTCCCTCTCTTAAACCAAAGTATTTCCCCCCTTTCCAACAGTGTGCTAAAGTATAATAGTGACAGCAAAGGCCCTGCCTCAACCTCCTCTTCCTCCCTGCCTGTGTGTGAGAAGCTAGAGATGGAGAAGAGCCGCCTGTCCACTGCCCTGGCAGCTGCCAGAGAGCGGGAGAGCAGCAACGATTCAACCAGTGAAACCCTGGCAGGACGTGATGGGTCGTCGCCATCCTCCCACCCCCTTGACATGATGATGTTGCGCAGAGATGATGAGAGTCCAGGGCCTCTGTATCAACACACAGGAAATCCAAGTACGCCTGGAACTCCAGGGACGCCCGGTACCCCTGGTCCAGGTGAAGGATCACCTGGTAGTGGGGTGGAGTGCCCAAAGTGTGACACAGTCTTGGGATCCTCACGGTCACTGGGAGGGCATATGACGATGATGCATTCACGCAACTCCTGCAAGACGCTGAAGTGTCCCAAGTGTAACTGGCACTACAAGTACCAGCAGACGCTGGACGCTCACATGAAGGAGAAACATCCAGAGTCTGGTGGATCATGTGTGTACTGCCGCACAGGACAGCCTCATCCTCGTTTAGCCAGGGGCGAAAGCTATACCTGTGGATACAAGCCTTTCCGCTGCGAGGTCTGTCCATCAAATTTTTTTATCTCTATGGATTTTTGTTTTCCCTTTACATTTTATGTTCCTAATATTTTTTTTAGGTTGGATTTTATAAGCTACCTTTTGTCTTTGATGTAACCTAAGGTTTTGTTCTACATGTTAATAGAAAATATTTATTGTAATCTTAGCAATACAATGCCATTTGTTTTTGTAGCCAATTTGAGTCACAGGCATCTGGCCAGTAATGGTAATCACTACAACAGGACATCTTTGCTTGATTGGAAATTCAATGTCAAGGCAGGAAAGGAGAAATTCAATATGTTTGTCTTCCTCTTTGTGTCAACAGCTTTCAGGTCAAAGATCTGAATTGTGATACTTAATCATCTATGATATTTGTTCAAAATGCATATAACATTCATCATGCATCACTGTATTAATTCTTACCCTTTAGGTGTGCAACTACTCAACCACCACCAAAGGCAACCTTAGCATCCACATGCAGTCGGACAAGCATCTGAACAATGTACAAACGCTCCAGAATGGTGGCACTGAGACACCATACAACCACAGCCATGCCAACCCTGTGCCCAGTGTCAGCCTTGTTGGAGGCTGCGGTGTACCCTCGCCATCCAAACCCAAACAGAAGCCCACTTGGCGCTGCGAGGTAATGAAACAAACAGAGAATGTGGCAGCAACATACCAATTTGCTTGTTGCACTGTCCACACAATGAGCCAGTTATACCACTCTGCGTCACTGGGTCTATTATTTTTCTTGGCCACATCATCTGACCCCTGGTCATTATACAACGGATTTTCTCACACATTCTAGCATTATCCGCAAGTATTGCAGAAACCCTAAGAAATTTCATGATTATGGATGCATTACTAAAATGCCTACATCAGTGTTATTTTGTGGATAAGGTATTAAGATGTTTTTATCGCAGTCTCTGTTGTTATACTATTGCTGTTATTTGTAGTATTATATGAAAGTAAATAATACATTAACTATAGTTTTAATAAATAATTCTAGTTATTCATTACATTTGAAATTTAAGTTAAATATAATGCTGTGATAATAAACTAGTTCAGATGCTCTTTAACATTTAATTCACCCCACCTTGTTCCGATAGGTGTGCGACTATGAGACCAACGTGGCGAGGAACTTGCGAATCCATATGACCAGTGAGAAACACATGCACAACATGATGCTGCTGCAGCAGAACATGAAGCAGATCCAGCACAGCCTCCATCTGGGCCTGGCCCCGGCCGAGGCAGAGCTCTACCAGTACTACCTGGCTCAAAACATGGGCCTGGCAGGAGTGAAGCTGGAGAGCCCAGCTGGCAGCAGTGGCCCAGATGCCCAGATGATGATTAACCCATTCCAGCTAGATCCGGCGACCGCGGCTGCTCTTGGATCGGGTCTCGGTAAGTGACACTGTGGCTTGAATGAAACACAAGGATGCATATGTCTGACAAGTTTTACATACCGAAGGTGTGACAAAGCACTAAATAGGGTCCTTTTACATTTTTTTGCCCTCAAGCTTTTTTCTTTTTTTCTTTTCTTGTGCTCATCTTTCACTTAGTCACTTTTATCTCTTTCATCACATGTATCTGGGTATTGTTTTTATCTTTGTGCCTTTTCCTCATCGCTCTCCATTTTTCTCCCTGCCCTCTCACCTTCTCCTTCTCTGCGCCCATCCTTTTTGCCTCGCCTCCCCCCCCGCTGCACCCTCGCTGTCTCTTTCTCTTTCCCTCTTATCTCCTCTCTCATATTGTCCCTCTGTCATTGTCTCCTTTCTTTGACCCCTCTCACTGATTAAAAAATGATTATGAGACGCCACATGAGAATTATTCTTAATCTTTCAATTGTAATTTTCTTAAGTCAGCTTAATCCCCTCCATACACACCCCACCCTACCTTCCCTCGCCCTGGAGAGAGCGCACACGCACACGTACACACATATACACACACACTCTCTCACACAGCAGGAAGCGGATTCCCGTAGGAGTGAGGGAGATTTAACAATGACCCTGCAGTGTTACACACCCACTCCCTCCTCTAGTGTGGAGGTCACAGCCCAGCCAGCAGATGTACTCGCAGTGAATTACACTCATAACACACAGCTCCCCATAGTGAGTGCAGCTGTACATAGGTTTAGACGGTGTGAGCAGAATATTTACTCAGTGTTTTCAAATACTCACACACACACACACACGCACAAAATGCATGCACGGATACATATGTTTACATGCTTATATGCAGAGACACAATGTCAGATGTACACCAAATTTGTTGGACACAATTTGCATCCATGTTCTGGACACAAAATACAAACACACTGTTAGTCATCCACTAATTGTTCTTACTAGCTGCATTCAAAATAAAAAAAAATAAAAATGAATACGTAGCTGTTAAATCCACTGTTCTCCAAACACTGAAATATTATCCAGAAAAAAAGACATGATGAGCTCCTGGTAACTTGCACACAGAGACAATGAAGGGATCAAACGAAAGAGTTAATTACATTTGTATGAATAGCAGATCTGTTTTATTTTTTTTCATCCGGTGGGTGGGTGGGGAGAAGAAAAGAGAGGAAAACGTGTGTAATGCATTGATCAGCTTTCTCAAATCTGTGTGTCAATGGGAGAAAAGCCTGGAGCCCTGAAACCGACGTCCCACCATCGCCGAGAGCAGTAATTAAAGCTACCTGATGAGCGAGTTAGCAAGTTGAAAAGGATGATTGTAATTGATCCCGATTCAATCCTATTAGGGTTTTTTATAGACAAGACTTTGTAAGGAGCCCTAGTCCTCTGTGCGGCTTTATTTTATCAAATCCTTTTGTGTGGGGGAGGCCTGCATAGAAGACTCACTTTTCTCTCCACACTTAATTTCATTAAATAAAAAGAGCCTTTTCTCTTTCTCTCCGTCCTTTATCCCTCCACATGCATGTGAGCCTTTCGTTTTCACCAGAGCTTTGTCTTTCTGTCATACCGCTTTGTTTTTATGTACCACTCGTCCTGCTGTGCATACCGTCTGCTTTTCCGGCTGACATGTTATCCCTCTGTGCTTCCATGTGTGTAACTCTACTTGAGGCTCGACCATTTAAACTCCTCTCTGTCTCCCTTTTTCCTTTCACTGTCTAACATGATTTTTTATTTTATTTTGCTCATTTTCTCCACAGTGAATAGCGACCTGTCAGCTGAGCTGCGTCTTGCCAGTGGTCAACTGATGGCAGATGACCTGTCCCTGGTGTCCTCGGGCGGATGTGGGGGCATGTCCTCATCAGACCCCTCCCTGTCCTCCCTGTCGCCGCCCATCAACGACCCCTCGCTGCGCCTCTACCAGTGCGCCGTGTGCAACTGCTACTCCACGGACAGCCTGGAGGTCCTCAACGCCCACGTCAGCGCCGAGCGCTCCTTGCCCGAAGAGGAGTGGCGCTGCGTGGTGGGCGACGTCTACCAGTGCAAGCTCTGCAGCTACAACACGCAGCTCAAGGCCAACTTTCAGCTGCACTGCAAGACAGACAAGCACATGCAGAAGCACCAGCTGGTGGCCCACATCAAGGAGGGAGGCAAAGCCAACCAGTGGAGATTAAAGTGTGTGGCCATTGGCAACCCGGTGCACCTCAAGTGCAACGCCTGTGACTACTACAGCAACAGCGTGGATAAACTGAGGCTACATGCCACCAACCAGAGGCACGAGGCAGCCATCCGTCTCTACAAGGTAAAGAAAAACACATTTACCGTTCGTGAGTGTCCTGCAGAAACATTCCTCCTCTCGATTGTTGGAAAAAAAAATATCATTGATATAAAAAAACTACATGTGAGTAAGAAAATCTAAATATATTCTGAGGTTAAATAGTTTTTGCAGGACACTGACATCATATTAATACCACACAATGCATTTCTTACAGTTTATACATCTGATGGGAGCTCCACTCATATTTCGTTTGGACTCAGAAAGCTGATACATGTTTTTGTTTACAAAGAATTTGCCCCCAACCTCTTAACCACAGCCTCACATGGATTAACAACAAAAAAGTTCCCATGAAAATGGAATGACAGAGATGGGGGGGGGAAAAGGTCACCGTACCCAGGATGATTTTCATCAGCTATGGGTAAATTATCTGCCTGTGACCGGCCGGCACTACTGTTGCCATTAATTATACAGAAGTCACGTACTGTCAGCGAGTTTCAGATGATTCGCAGTTTTGATTTTCTTCAGCTGCTTGTTATTCAAGCTGTAAATAATTCTGGAATAATTCAAGAATTTGTTTTCAGGATAAGGGTGTGGACGCGTATTAAGATCTGTTGTGTGGGAACAGTTGTACAATGAAAGTGGATCCTACCACATTCTATACATATAACTTTTGATATGTCATGCTGAGGTGAGGCACAGATACACACATACAATATTCTTTGAAACTGATGTTTCCAGACACCCACACATTGTTTACATTATCATTCATGTACACAGAGGTACAGCACTCCTTGTTTTTTAGGCCGCTAGCTCAACATATTTTTTTCCTTAGTTGCGACTGGGGCAGGGTTTACACACCAGTTGCCCATCGGAGCGGCAAACTAACACACGTGTCTCTTACTTAACTAATTAAACTCTTCACACTCTGAGAAATCAACCGTTTCTTGCGGAGAAATCCCAACACAGCCGATATTTGGCATCTCCCTTTCCTCCCATATATTTAAGGTGATTTAGTTTGTCAGACGTCTCCTTCAGCTTAATAGGATGCTGTTACATTTCCGAGGCCTTGACCTACAGGACAGGATCAAGTGCATTACATTAATGAGGATTTCTTTACTACTGTATGCAACATTTGGCTGTGGTAGGTGTTTGTGAGTGTGTGTGTGTGTGTGTGTGTGTGTGTGTGTGTGTGTGTGTGTGTGTGTGTGTGTGTGTGTGTGTGTGTGTGTGTGTGTGTGTGTGTGTGTGCCTCAGATGTAGAAACGGAGGAAATAAAAAGATACGTTGAAATTATATTCAATTTAAATTATATATTGATATATTAAATGTGTATTATATCAAAGAGATTCAGCTGTATTTGACAAAAGGCTGACGTAAGACAGGATGAGATGCAACAGAGATTCTGGTTGAAATTTGAATCAGCAAAATTAAATTTACAAAAAGAGTCTTATTCTTTACAGTTCCACTAGACTTTATTCAATTATTTGTGGGGCCTGCGTTTGCACACTAACATTTGAGGAGCTGGATTTATTTGGAAATCTGTGACTGATTCTTACGGATCCAAAGCTTGCCTGGATTAAGCACGCTGGCATTCTTAGGGTTATTTAAAACAGTCGTAGTTGACTTAAACAGGATGTACATATTGACACGGGATTGGCCGACGGTCTGGCAGAGGCTGAACTTGGCATTGGATGAGTTGGAGATGTCTGTCCTAAGGGATTGTTTGCTAATTGCATTGAAATGTGGTACATCTCTAAATTCTTAACAAAAAAGTATATACATCCTCGACTTTGGCCGACATTAGCTGAACCCTAAACTATAGGACTAACTCGATTAGTAGGACCTTCTCGGGTGTGTGTGTGTGTGTGTGTGTGTGTGTGTGTGTGTGTGTGTGTGTGTCATGCTTTTCAGAGTTTTGAGACACTTCTGGAAGCCTTATTAGTTGATTTAATGACGCAATAGCCAAATAGGTTACCATGGCTGTGCTGCACATCGGACGTCATGCAAAGAAGGCTATTTATATCAGTCGCGATTTTATGTGCAAACCCAAGAAGCACAATCAACAGTGCAGAAATGAAAGAGAGCGGTTTGTCTGAACTTACTCCTAATTTAGGCCGTGCAAGAAAAGAAGGGCGTGTCCTCCGCAAGCACCAGTTTAGACAAGGCAAGCGAGGGTCATCCCAATGCCCCCTCTGTGCACTCGTACACCCCTGTACGTCATCTACCCACCCACCTACCCCACAGGCCTCAACAAATCTGTTCCACAGATGACGCTTTTAATGCCTCTGGCAGAAATCCCACTATTTTACCCTTGGACATGTGGTAGTAAAGCAAGAGAGAGAGGGGGAGGGAGGAAAAGCGCCGAGCAGCGGAGCAAGAGCAAGAGGAAAAAAAAGTCATTTCTTTATTTGACCAGAAAAACACCTCTCCTTTTATGTATTGGCAGAGGTGAAAAGCACATGGGGATGGAGGTAGCTTGGCGAGGGCGCATAAAAGATCCAAGTGTTGACGACTTTACCATCTGGTTTTTTGGAAACACAGAATATCTTTATGGCATGGGAAACCATTTGAAGATACAAACAAAAAGCATATTCAGGAGATTTTATGGCTGCTTTGTAGCAGCACTGCAGTACTTCTGAGGGGAATTGAGAGTTTAAAAGTGGTTTTTTTTTCTTTCTTTCCCAGACTTTGAAACAGCACAAGGAAAATGACATTAGCAGCACATGCACATCAAGTCATATGGTGTCCAGGGCACAACAGGTGGCGCAGGAAGCTGAGACCTTATATGGAATAAGCGGACATCAGCGATTTGCTGGTTTTTGGAGAGGAACGGCAGGGAATCTGATTGGTCCCTTGTTCGGTTTTAATGAGAATACTTCCACACGGGGTGCTTTTCCAGTTAGTTGCAAATGAAACGTGTGTATCGAGCCTCGCTTTAGTATTATCACAGCTGTCAAACGTTGTAAATGACAAAATGGAATATGTCTTAACGTTTGTCTGTGAGCGGCCTGTGAAGTTAAGTCTGCGTTAAACGGTGTTGAAGAACGGCGTGTCCGTAGCTGGCCGAGCTCGTGTTTAGCTTAGCATCGAACGTGATGATGTATGGCTTCGTTATGATTTTTAATAACAAACACTGGCCTTAATACACATGGAGACGGGAGTAAATCTGTCAGTGCCATTCTGTCAGTGCTGCAGGGCTAAATAGGGGGTTGAGTTTGTAGCGAGCATGTGTGTGTGTGTGTGTGTGTCCACAGAGCTTTGAGGTTGAGAACTGGGCTGTGCTTGCCCCTGGGTCATTAGGAGTTGAGAATGTTCATGGTCAATGTGGCATGGTCAAGGACCACACACACGCACACACAAACACACACACGTATACACAATGTGTCTCACAGGCCGCGGCACCTGTTTCTCAGATGGCTGTCTGAATAAATCTTAAACTGTCTTCAGCCACATCCACCCCACCCCTGTCTGTCTGTTCCGCTTTCCATCATAATTCAAGCAGAAATGGACGTCCGGGGTCCACTGGACATTTCCATATCTCTGTTTTTCTTTTCTTTTTTTGTATTAGTATTATTTTCCCCCTTCCTTCCCTTTCCTTCCCCTCCCCACTCCTCTTTGAACTCCTAGTCTCATAAAATGCTAAACTTTTTATGATAGCGATGGAGCAGAGATGACATTTAGATGGAGGCTTTTTGTTAGTGGGACACACAAAGAAAAGGAACAGAGTGTTTCATTCCCCCGATGTCTTCCCGATGATGTCTCACACTCTTTCACTCCTTCTGTCCTATACCCACTGTCTTTGTTTAGTCTCTGACTCTCTCTTTCTCTTATCCTCTCTCTCGGTCTCTCCCTCAGTCTCTCTCTCTCTCTCTTTCTGCCATTTCCCCTGGGGAGCCACAGATAGGCCATCTCATTACCCATGATCCTCGTGGTAACACCGTGGCAGAGAATCGAGGGGTGGGTGGGTGCGGTGGTGGTGGGGTTAAAGTGACGGGAGGAGGGAGGGATGGAAGTAAAAGAAGAAAAGAAGGAGAGGAGGAGAGGAGACTGGATTTCTTGATGCATCAGAGGAAGTCCTCTCTTTTCTAATTTCCATCGTCTCCTTTGTATTTTTCTTTCTTTCTTTTTTTTTCTTCTCCATCAACCAAGAGACGTTATGTTTTTTTCTTTCAATCTTCCACCCCCCTCGCTCCCTCCCTCGCTCCCTCACATTTTATTCTCCTCCATCTCCTGCAGATGGAGAGGGCTATGCTTATGCATCTGTGATATTAAGTCTGCCGCTGTGCCTTGGCTATTAGCAAGGGTCAACCCTGCCCACTCTCATTTGAAAATCAAATGGCCCTATATATATGCAGCCCAAATTATTGGACTGTCATTTGGACTTGTGTGATGGGAAAATGGACAGGAGATTGACTCCAATAGATTTGCATAAAAAGCCATTGTGCTGGTCGCCCGGAATAGAAAAATAAGAGAGTGGATCTACTTCGAATGCACGGCGCCAGTTTATGAGACGCTCACATTGAAATGCATATGTGCGCACAGAGGTATAGCATTACATACATTCACAGGCGACATGCACACGCACGTTCTCACACTCGCGCCCACAGTAACTGCACATGTGATCAGGTTACCGTTTTCCACATGAGCCCGTGTCCGCTCGTTTGCGACCCGGGCCTCTTCGTCGCCGCGTCTTTGTCTACGTACTCCGCAGACACATATTCTTCAGAGAGGGACGTTTGGAGACACTTCGCACAAGATGCTACCTGACTGCGAGATACAGATTCTCATGTTCTGTCATGGAGACGAATGAATGCCGCCAAGAGTTCACTTCGATGTTTGTGCCAGAGAAGGTTGTCAGTCTGTCTCTCTTTTCATTTTTCACTTCTACAAGTTGCTCTTCTCTCTCCTCTCTCTCTCTCTCTCTCTCTCTCTCTCTCTCTCTCTCTCTCTCTTTCCACTCTTTCTACTCTTTCTCTCTCTCTTTCTCTCTAGGAGGCAAAAAGACGGCAGTTAGTAGATTATTCAAATCGTCTCCTCTTTCACCTGCGTGCAGATTACAATGGAAATCTTTCAGAGGTCTGGGGAAACGGGGGACGGAGGGTAGCGACTAATGAAAGCATAAAAGCAACTGTGTGCTTCTGTGTGTGTGTGTGTGTGTTTGTGTCTTGCTGTTGCTTTGTGTGTGTGTGACAGAGAATGGACAGACTTCCCCACCCTCCCCTTTCTTCCTAATAATCCTCATAGATATTAATAAGAGTTTCGCCCATTCTTCCTCCAACGCCTTAACCAGATGGTCGGCATAGCATTAGCGTATGTGTGTGTGTGAGTGTCCAGCTTTGGTCCAACTCCTGACTGACACTCATATGTGATGTTTAATTACCCTAGCCAGCCTCCCCCCTCTCCCCCTCTCCATATACCTCTCGACTGTCCGGTGAATTAGTTAAGGGACTGAAACAGACTGTCGCTCCCTTTTTCTCCCCCCTTTAGCAAGGTGTGTTTTTTTTTTTTACTGTGTGTAAGACATAGACACACAGACACTGCTGGTTTTCTCATATTAATAGCCAGATGTGATCCTCTTCATAATCACCTCCCACCCCTTTTCTGGGCTGTGGGTTATTTGGGCCGGGCCTGGGCCAAGCCATTTGTCCATGTGCAGGGGACTGTGAAGCAGATCGGGGCTGACAGGTATGGGAACGATAGCAGAAAGGAGGGGAGTGTGTGGAGTGGAGTGGAGGAGGGGGTCAGTGTCTTCCAGACCCCCACAAGGAAGGGGAACATCCCTGGGAAGTGGGAACAAAGGAACAAGCAGGAGTTTGTCTTTTTTTTGGTCTTTTTCTCCCCCCTCGGCTCACGTGAGCCCTCCACTCACACTTGTTATATTTCTATACCTTCCCAAATACACGCTTCTCTCCTCCTCCTCCCCGTCCCCTTATTTCCTCTCGCTCCTTGATCATCTCGTCGAGACAAAGATACAAAGAGTTTTCAAACACACCAAAAACAAAGTAATAATCAAGAAGGCGCGTGATCTCAGATATGATCTCTGTGGGCGCGTCGCCTCCACTTTTGAAGCCTTGATTTGATCAGAGCCACCTCAGACGGATCACACGGAGGCAGAATCAGATAAATATCGTTGTGTAAGTTCATTAGCTTTACTTTTGAAATCACCTGACATTAAAACGCCTAATTTGTACGAAGGCTGTCAAAAGTCTTTTATAGCGCGCACGCGTGTCAGTTAGGGACAAAGTTATAAGTAGGTTCTCTTTTCTTGAAATAGTCTGAAATGTTACGTCAGCGCTAGAATGGTATTTAGATAGCACAACCACGCTTTCCCCCCCCTCTCATGAATCTATCAGGATATTGATATGGACAAAGTTGAGCTGAAATACTCCTCAACGCCTTTCCAAATCAATAATCAATCGATTGGAGGTAATTGTGCCTTCCTTGGAACAGTCCCAAGTCTCTCTCTCTCTCTCTCTTCCTCACACTCTCTCCGTCATTATCAGCATGTGGCTCAGTATTCGGCATTTCAGCATTCCAGCTGTAATTGATTTTAACCATTAGGTGCTCAGTGAATAGATAAGTAGTGGGAGATATTCGATTATACGGTGAACGAGAGAGAGAGAGAGAGAGAGAGAGAGAGAGAGAGAGAGAGAGAGAGAGAGAGAGAGAGAGAGAGGAGGGAAGGACGGAGGGAGAGGGATGGAGGGATGTTGTTGGGAGAGCTGGGAGAGACGGAGGAGCTGACCTGTCCCGCTGTCTATCCGTCTCTACCACTGGCCTTCCAACCTCGCAGCGGCACAATACTGCTGACCTCCTGCGAGTTCAAGCAGCTTAGTTTCTGTGAGGTAATCCTTAATGCTTTGAAATAGACCTGATAGAAAGCCCACTTACTTGTTCGGGATTAATGTGGGTTGGGTGGGGAGGGGATCGGGGGAGGGGGGATCCTGGAGTTTTCAGCACATTTAGTTAAATTAACCCGTTGGGAAACGCCGCGATTTAACGTTAATCGTGGACTTAGAACTTGCTGCGGGGGACGAGGACGAGGCTGTTTTATTTTTTTTAAAGCGTGTTCCGGTGCCATCGGCAGATAGACGGAAGACTTGCGTTGAACATCCCCTGTATAAAAGCCGCCGCCACGCATTAACGCCGCCTCCCCCTGTTGTTTATGTTTAGATTTACTTTGCTGGTGGCCAAAAGCAGGATTATTCCTTTCAGCGGTTGCCCATCCCCTACAGAGGAGGCCATTTTGAATCTTAGTACAGCCGGGGGGGTGGTATTGCCGTCCCACTGTTTCCTGAAGATATAAGTCTGATTTTCCCTCTTTTTCTTAACTCCGTGCTTTCTCCTCTTTTCCTTTTTCTGCCAGGAGTGTAGCTTCGGACTAGGGGTAGATGGGAGGGAGGGGAGGAGGGGGAACAAAGGCAAACATTTGAGTAATCTTCAAAGAGCTCATTGGTATGTTGAGTGGACGCTGGTATGCGGACCGCGGCTGAGGCTTTTTCAGAGGAAAACAATGTTCTTCCTTTAGACGGCCTGCGCAAACACTACCAGCCGAGGCAACTCTGCACCGGAGCTGCCACCGCTATCAGCTAAACAACCCCCCCACCCCACCCACCCACGTCTCATGCAGAAAATGTTGGGGTCCTGCGTGTTGCCGGAACTGAACAATCCCAGGTTGTTTTTTCGTTTGACACCGGCGACCAAGACTTAATGTGACGTGTCCCAAAAACTGTTATCTGTGTGTGTGTGTGCGCTGTGATTCACCACCAACTGTTTGAGTTGTGATATGGAGAGGTGAGAGACAGACAGAAAGAGAGACGCACAAACCCAAAAACCTTGCGCCCCTCTATCAAGAAAATAGGGAGGGGATTAAGTGTGCCATCTTGTAGGTCAACTGCAAGGCATTTGATTTCCTGTGGCAATATGCAAAACGGCACAGCTGAAGAGGCGCTTTCATTATGCACTGCCTGGCAGAGGTACCACTCCAACGTACACACAAACACTTATGCACACAACAAGCCACATTGTTCGATCGCTTCCTGAGTATAAGGCCTCAACCTCATCTTTTGTTCCGTCGAGTGTGGGTTCTGTAATGTTGGACAGTATTATATAGTGATTAAGGTGAGGTATAGATAAATGTATGCACCACTGAAGAAAAATGGCAGCGGGACGCAGCTCTTGAAAGAAAGAAGCAGTCTGCCATTTTGTGACAGTTTCAAAATGAACTCCCTTTGTCCAGTAATCACCAGCCATTTTCTCACGAGGATCCACCCCAGGGATAATTTCTCCCATTTCACTGTCATTAGCAGGGCCTGGTATTAGGCTTGTGTTTTGTTCCCTGTACCTTTTGTTTTGCTCTAAGTGAAACCATGCGACAGGGTAGGGGCTAACTGGAAAACAATACTCCCCTTCACAGGCTCAGGAATGTGTAATTAGTGATTTGAACCCGACTATGCTTGTCTAGCTTCTTCCCTATCATTCTCTCCCTCTCTTTCCGTCTCTTGTTCTTTTGTTCTCTCTTGTCAGAGTCTCTTTTCGCCTCTCCAGCTATCAGTTAGTTCCTCTCACTGTAAGTTTCTGTCGTTCCTTTTGTCTAACTCTCGCTAATAGACATTTTCTTCATTACGAACAGAGCAAGGAAGAAAAACAAACTTGGCAAAAATCGCTTCTCCTTCCAGGCACCAAAATAATTTTCCCTTTCAGTTTTAGTTCAATATAACAACATCGCTGCAGTGCAAACCTCTTTGATGGCACCAGCCAACAAGCTCCAGACCGCTTTTATATTTCAGTTTTTCTCTTTCTCTCCTGTCGATTAGGCCTTGCCTTGATTTCCCCAAAAGCATCTTTGCACATTGGGAAAAAATGGAAAATGATGAACCCTACCCAAAAGCATGTTAGCATTACAAGACTATCCCCCCCCCTTTGCAAAGCACTGGAAAAAAAAGATGAATCCCACAAGTATGTTCGCATTTCGGTGATCTTGAGCACAGCGTTTTATGATTTGTCTCATGGTGAGTCGATGGAAAAGATAACCTCAGCGGCAAGATGGTTTAAGGAAATGGGGAGGTCTGGTCAGTCTCACCTGGCGGCGATGGAGACAAGCGGGGGCTTTTAGCCCCTAATGGTCTAAGGTCAGGATGGCTAATAGGGAGTAAGTGGCTGAGCCATGCTGTCTAAATCTAATGCTAATGTAAATACTGATCCATTTTCATGGGGGGTGGAGGTGAACTGGCTTTCAAGACAGCTAACACACATACACACATGCACCGATAAGTCGGTAAGATTTGTTCTGGTGTCTCTGTCTCCTTGAATCTGTTATTCCCTGCTGCTGGGTCAGTAAATAAAATATTTGGCCACCATTCCCAGAAACGCAGGAAAGGTAGTCCTCCATGTTCTTTGGCTAAAACCAGAAGAAATACACCATGTTGTAAATCAGCAGGGTTGTTTTCTTCCTTGTTTCTTTGCGCTGGTATGCATAACTCATCATTGTGTGTGTGTGTGTGTGTGTGTGTGTGTGTGTGTGTGTGTGTGTGTGTGTGTGTGTGTGTGTGTGTGTGTGTGTGTGTGTGTGTGTGTGTTTGTGAGGGAAGTGTGTGCCTGGGCAGAATAGAGAGTAAGAGATCGAGAGACCAAACTGATTTTTTTCAAGAGGGGGGCCACGGGTCAGGAAGCGTTGAACTTCAAGTTGACCTTTGCCCCATACGTCAGACAAACTTACGTCAGTGGTACAAATATGTGTGTGTGTGTGCACATTTGTGTGTCTGTGTGTAGGAGTCAGGAAAATGGAAGGCAGGACTATTACTGTAACTGGACTTTATTTAGATGATTTTTCCAAGCTCTCACAAAGCCCCATCACTATTACCTCCTTTTTTTTTAGACTGCTGACAAATAAAAAAGAGGAATAGAGAAGAAACAGGGAGAAAAAAAGAGGCGAAGAACAAGTTGACGGGAGAAAGAGAGAAAGTAGAGAGAGGCGGCAGAAAGCTAGTATAAAAGACTCATTGTGATAATTCATTTATTTGGCTTGGCGGCCATTATGCGATGGATGCTTATTATTATTGGGTGACCTGAGCTAAGTTCGCCCACAGGCCCTGCACCTCATGGACAGGCCCCAGAGCTGTGATCACATGTGACTGCCAGCAGGCAGGGCCGAGAGAAACGGGAGAGGTAATTTATCTCGAGGAAATATTTTTCTTTGCATTTATGAAACTGAGAGCCTTGTAAAGAGAGGAAAGACGATCACGCGCGATGGATTTCGGGGGGGATTTCTTTTTCTGGGGTTGTTTTGTGTCTCCAGCATCTTTAGATCACACACATTGTGGCCTTGAGAAAAGTAGGAGACTTGCACAAGCGGGCTTTTTTTTTTTTTTCAGCAGACATTTTGACTTGTCATGGTAGGAAAAGCACAGGTGTTACTGTGGTTCAAGTGTCCCAGTTAGACAATAAGACAGTGTGACAGCGAGCCAGCATGCAAAATACCAGGGCCCTGGAACTGAAGCAGCTAAATGGAACTCAGCCATCATTCATTTTATAATTTACACCTGTGCTTTTCCTACTGTGACATGTCAAAATGTCTGCCACGGAAATAAAATAAAACCCCGTCCTACTCTGTGTGTCTGTTTGTGCTCTGTGCACTCAGCAGTTTTTCTATGTCTATTTGCATATTTGTTTTTGTGCATGTGCAGCACCGACTCCGCTCCGTGCACACTATATATCCGCCGCTCTCTTCATCTGTGGCAGCACATATACCTGGGCCCTCAGCATCTCTTTTTCGACGGTGCACTCTGCCAGCGAAATCCATTGGCAGTGATCTTGCGTTACATCTATGTCTTGAGGGCTGAGCGGCGGTTAGCAGTAACATGTGTTAGGGAGGTGGTAGCACTGATGGAATTCTACACTTGGCAGCCTTCCAGGCAGCGATGGTATGTGTTTAAAATACTTTCAAGGAACAAAACATGCTTTTGTTGCTCACCGGGCCAAGTGGGGCTGGTTTTGTCTCCGATGGCACCCAGGGGCCCGGGGGATAGCACCGGAAGCTGGTGACGTTCCAAAACAAAAAAGAAGAAGGTATTCCCGACAACAATGCTCTCTGCTTCCTCTAAAAAAAAAAAAACACTGATGAAAGCAGATAAAGAGGTTTCTCCTTTCTGCGGTGTGTGGGGTGCACATTTGTATGTATGCACATACTCTCAGTGGACACAAACAGGAACATACTGATTCTTTAAGTGTATAAAACGCGTACACACACGCCCCGACACACACATACTGGTTGTTAAAGGCATAGCTGCAGTGGCGGAGGGTTCTTATTTTCAGTACATGTTCATTAGCTGCCTGGTTTTTTCGCTTAATGACAGGAAAGAGTCATGTTTGCACTGAATACCCTAATTTGTCATTTGGTTTATGGAGGAAGACACGACCCCGCTGCTTTGCTCCTGCTTTCGAAATATTTTGGTCCTTTTACCGGCGCACAGGCACAGTCTCAGTCGCAAGAATGATTGAAATTATAGACAGACACAAAAGCACACTTGTGAGGTAAGATGAAAGAAAATGTGGAGTCAAAATTACCGATGGAAAAAACACACACGTATACAGCAAGAAGAAGAAAACATTGCAATTATACCCACACCCACCCGTGCATACACACACACACACACACACACACATCCACGCTTGCTTTCACGTTCATGTACATGCGGCGAAAGATAAAAGAAGTTGTGAGAAGATGTCTTTCGCCTCGCCTTATTAAGAATTCAGTTAATGAGGCAGCTTTGTCACCACAGATAGAACAAATGAATGTGAGACAGCAGTGTTGCTTTATTCCCCACAAACCCGGGGAGCGAGCGGAGGGGAGGATGTGCGCGTTTGTGTTTACGGGTGTGTGAGAAAGGTGTTTTGTAAACATCTCATTCTGCATAATGAATGCAGTCCTCTGTCATCCTCAACACCCCCCCCCACACACACACACACACACACACACACACACATGCCCACAAACACAACAACAGCAGCAGCAGGAAACAGCTACACAAGGGAGCTCCCCTTACCTGTCAAACTGACTCTCCTCCCCTCTCCTCGGTACAAGTCCCAGTGTGTGTGTGTGTGTGTGTTTGACAGGTAAACAGGAAGTCCTCACTGTCGTAATTTGCATGCCATGTGTTGGGGTGGGTGTGTATGCACCTCCCACACCATCCAGGGACGTCTGTGCCATGTTTAGGTCCACCCAGGGAGCGCTCTTTAGTTGATTTTGATTGGCCCACGGGGAGCGTTAGCTTATTTGGTTGTTTGCCAAACACTAATCCCTAACAATTAACCACCAGGCACTCTGGAGAGGTGCCATATTGACAGGGATGTGCCCCCAACCCTCATTCTGTAAGCACGCAGACACTCATATGACACAAACGTATGTGTGGCGCATATACACGCACACAAATCAGCAGAGGCATAAATTACATGCACATTTCGAGCAGACACACACAGGCGCAAACCCAGGAGCAGGAACAGTGTGTTTGTGTGTTTGAATATGCATTACACAGCCCACGCCTGGCAGGAGTCAAAGTGCTCCTTTAAAAGTTCATAAATCATGGATGTTCTGGCCTGTGATCACCAGACCGCCTGCATTTCAGGCCTGCGGAGTGCCAGAGAGCGACAGACAGCCTCTAGTTTAGGTCTTAAACAAACCCTCTGGAATGTGCTGATGGGGGGAGAATTAATATTAGGTCTAAACCTATCTGGCAGCCCGTTTCAACCCCAAGTATATCATTCTAGCTGCTCTTAGCTGAAGCCTCATATCATAAAAACAAATAGAATCTCCTAAGTTGAGACATTAAAGGATGTGTGTTTTAGTCCACCAGTGATTAAGATGATTTTTTAAAGATTTTGATCCAATTTAATTACCTTAATGTCCATTAGGATTCACTGGAAACTGTCTGTGATGGTGTTTCGTTACGAAAACATGTTTTTGCCACATTTCCACTGAGCTTTTCTTCTGCAGTCGATGCAGCACAGAAGGTTGTAGCTGAAGTGAAGAAAGGCCTTGTTTGATTACTAGTTTTTCATTCATTTCTAAGGACTCTTAGAAGGCGTAGGGAGTCCAGACACATGAAAAAAAAACTAATCCCATACAGCAGTAAAAAATATACTTGTTTTTTACATTAGATGATTGATAGCCGAACAAATAACTCTGGGGGTGTTTGTAAGTTTGGTATAGGGGATTTTGTCTATGGTGTATACAGCATATGGCATCTTTATTGAAGGACATTGTGAAAGATTATTGGAAACATTTCAAACCCCTATTGTATGAAAAGTATGAAGGAAAATCAAAATTCACAAAAGTTTACATTTGAATGAAAAGTCGCAAACTCAAGCCGTATTGTGTTTACATGTTTGTGTGCACGGAGCGCATGTTTGCTTCCACAGGCACACGTGTGTGTGTGGTTTCCACGGTAAGGGAAGGAGAGGAAGAAAGAAAAGCAGCAAAGAGAGAGAGAGAGAGAGAGAAGGAGCGAGGGAGGCCTCCTTTCACAGAGAAACAAAGATAGCTGTAATTAATGGCCCTGAGCCCCGGACTAGGCAAGCTTTCTTCTGACAACTCTGACTTAATTAAAACTTAAGACTTCTGAAAGGGCCTCTGACTGTGAGGGGACGTCCCACCGTCTCGTGAGAAAACCCTCGTAAGGTTTCCGACAAAAGAAGGAGAGAGGGAGAGACGGGGGAGAAAAGATGTGTTAGCGGCTGTAGCTATGTTGCTAATCCCTGTTTGTCAAAGGAGGAAGAGGGAGAAGGGGATGGGGGGATAAGAACTCACACACCTGCAGCTAACTGTGCAACCCCCCCCCCCCAAGCACACACACTTTTCCGATCCCTCTCTTCCTGCTCCATATAACATGATGCAACTGCTCAGGAGAAAATATCACCTTGCTAAATTTCATGTGCTTCAGGAATGAAACATCTTCCTATAGGAGCCATGAGAGACAATGTAGAGTTAGCACGCACACACACACACACACACACACACACACACACACACATGCACGCACACCATTTTGTATATTAATTCATGCTCGGAACCCTGCACCTGTTTCTCACATGGCCGTATGAATAAATCTTAACAAAGCATAAACTAACCTCGGTGAGCCACCTCTGTGTCTCTGTCCTTTTGCCTCGCTCTCTTTTTCCTCCCTGTGTCTTTCTCTCTCTCCCTCTCTGCCTCCCTCCCTCCCTCCTCTCCCTTCACAGAGGATCAGATAATAAAAGCTTGGCCTGGTCTTTTGTTTTTGTGCATTGTTCATTAGCCCGGCAGCAACAACAGAGGCACACTTGATATGCTTGGCTTGACTGGGTGTATGGGAGTAGGGCAAGGTGGGATGAGGGGAGGGGGGGGAGGCGGTGGCGGTGTGGGTGCGCGTGTGTGTATGCGCACACGCACGGGGCAGGGCGAGAGGTAGGGGGTAGCTTTGCATGGCTGCAATGCCATTAAAGAGGCAACTGGAAATTAAGGGCTTGCAACTGACAGCACACCATTGAATGAAAAATCCCCGCAGCTGCCAACAAAGAGGCGGGGAGGGGGGGGGAAGCCGGACAATGTGCACGTTAAAGACAAAAAAAAAAAAAGTGCTCGGAGCTCAACCCCTCGTCTGACTTTTTGTGTGTTTTTAATCCTCACGTCACCTTAAACGTATCCAGTTAATTTGCGGTGTGCGGCGTGTAGGGCCGAAACTAAACGCAACTACTTAAAGCTGCATCTGTTGCTGCATTAGTCGTGTTCCTTCTGTTTGAAATCCACAAGTTTGTCCAGGAGGATCTTTGCTTTAAGTCCGGCTGTTAGAGTTTCAGGAACCTGTCCTTCCTTTTCTAGCAAGCACATGTTATAGAAAATAAGGGCCAAGCGTTGCTGGCTTGTTTGAAGGTGGAGAATTTACATTTTTTTTTGGGGGGGGGGGCGTTGGATTTTTCGAAACCAAACTGAAAGTGGAGTTGAAGTAAGGACTTTACAGCCACAGAGCACAAAGGCCTACAAACAGGATTTTTCGGACCAAGCCTCACTTGTTATATTGAAATTGACCCAAATGTCTCTAACAGAAAGGTTTAGATAATTTACAGCAACGGCTTTACCATCTCTACAAGTGACCACCGTGTAACATCTGCTCTCTCCTCTACTCCACAGCACTTGCAGAAGCTGGACGGCGCCTACAGCCCGGAGTTGTGCCTCTACTACTGCGCGCTGTGCGACTACTCCACGAAGGCCCGCCTCAACCTGGTGCAGCACAGCCGCTCGGCTCGCCACCAGCAGAACGAAGGACTGAGGAAACTCCAGCTGCACCAGCAAGGCCTGGGCGGGGACGACGATGGACTAAGCCTGCACGAGGTGTTCCATGTCAAGGAGTGCCTCTCCAGCCAAGGTCGGTGTTTCTTTAATCTGATCTGTCTGTTTGCTCGAGCTGTTGTGACTTGAGCTATTTTTGGGGCTTGTGTTAATGTTCCACATGTCCTTTTCTCTTTTTTTTTTGTCATCTGACTTTTTTTGCTTGTGTTTCTGTTTGAAAAAAAATTCTGTTCACTGCTAAACGTTGTTGTCAGTTATATAGCGGTCACTTTTTCTTGATTTGAAGTCAGAGCCATCTTTTCCTTCACTCCTCCCATCTCTTCCCCCTGTTTTTCTTGCACCACTCCCTCGTCACTCTGTCAAACCTCACCCCCTCCCTATCTCTCCCTCCCTCCCTCCCTTCCTCCCTCCTTTGGCCTTCACATCCAGATCACGTCTTTCGATACAGGCCCGTCCATTCCTCCTAATCTCTCCAAAATGAGCATACTGTTCCTATTAGGCTGCCGCGTTTATATCTGCAACACACACACACACACACACACAATAACTCTAACACACACACACACACACACACACTGTCCCGTGCACAGGAACATCCCAGGCAGGCAGGCAGTCAGCTTATGAAATTTCACCTTGGGAGGATCTCATAGTCAAAAGGCCTGTACACACATGTTACTCTGACTCTCGCACACACACACATGCACTTACACACATGTATGCTACGGCTACACAGTCTCTCCCTGGAGTGAGCTTTCATTTCCTTTCTCATGACCAAAGCAATTTGGCTTTCATTTAAGAGTCTCCGTCCTGCCAGCAGCTAATAAGTGTAACAGAACTGTAAAACATTCAGAGAGACAAAAAAAAGGAAAAAAGATTAATCGTTTTTCTTTGAGTGGGGGGTGCATGGTTGGTGGAGGGGGTTGCAGGGCGTTAGGGGAGGGGGCCGCGCTGTAATTTAAACCAGAAGACGGGGAGAGAGAGTCAGGGTCCATTATTTAGTCATCCCTATGTTAATGCTGCTGGGAGAAAATGAGTGCTTAACTTGTTTTTGCTTTGCTTGACCTGGAGGAGCGGGTGGTGGGGGTGGGGAGCGGTGGGAGGGTAACACATTTTGATTAGCATTCCGGCATAGCATTAGTCCATGCATCCATCTGTGTGTGTGTGTGTGTGTGTGTGTGTGTGTGTGTGTGTGTGTGTGTGTGTGTGTGTGTGTGTGTGTGTTTCTGCATGAATCCCTGCTCCCCAAAGTGTCCTGTTTATACTGTACATGTACTCCCAGAGCAGACGGGGGCCCGGCGCTCAGAAGCACATGTGAATCCAAAAGCACATGCACGCACACACACACACAGACACACACATGCACGAGCAGGAGACACACTCCCAATCCTGAAATGGAGACTGTTGCCGGTGTGCGTTTGGTTTTAATTACACATGGATCAAAGTTTCGGTGAGAATTGGGGTGCAGCAGAAGCAGAAGAAAAGCATGCTTAGATAAATCATTACCCACACACCCCTCACCCCCAGCCACACACACACCCACACACACTTTCCTCTCCTTCTCCTGCTCTCTTTTTGTGTCATCCCCTCTTCTTTTTGTTCCACTTATTCCATCTCCAACTCTATGCTGCTCATGTCCGAAGCACAAGCCCAGCTCCTACCCTCTTTTATTTTTTCTTCTTTCTCTCAAACCAGTGAGCGCAACCAGGTTTTAAAACTGTCAAAAGCAATACTCACCCACCGCACCTATTCCAAATGTTCCACTCTTAAAAAAACACACCACGTTTGTTGCTCGGCCTCGTTTTTAAACCTCAGCTTTGATGCCACACGGGTGAGTTTCCATGAGGAAGCGAGCGCACAGCTAAAGTGGACGCTGGCGACGTCCGAAATGTTAATCCACTTTTTCTTTTTGGATGCCCTCCTTTTGCCCACGCTGTATAAAAACAGTATTCTTTCACAAGGTACGCGGTAAAAGTGTTCAAAGCCGTGTCCTTGCGGACCGTGCACGTTTGGCAGGTGGAGACGGAGAAACTCTGAAAGTGAATGTCGTAAACAGAGGTTGCAGTCCTGTTCTGTGGTCTGCACTCAGAAAGAAAGTGTTTTTTGTGTTTCAGAACACACAACAGCAACGCGCTATCATTGCGTGCTGGGTTGCGTTATTCGGAAGAAAGGCTATATTATAGCTGTTTTGGCCCCTATGTAGTGATAGATGATGTGAATGTTTTCTCACGATGGAAAAAGGCTCCATAGTAGGCAACATTTGCAAGGCGGCGTTGGGTTTAAGGAGCCTCTGTTTGTGTGTGCGTGCGTGCATGTATGCGTGTGCTGTTAGTTTTCTGGGGCTGCAACTCCTGACTCGAGCACTTTCTGTTCATTAGAGACCGGTATGAAAAAGATTAATTTAAGTGCTGACCGGTATCTTTCTCTTAAAGCCTGGGACCTGGCGCCGGGCCAGATAATTATAGGCCCATTTGGGAATAAGAGTTCTAATGCTCTGGACTTTATGTACATGTGAATGGCTTTCATTAAACAATTCTGATGCTGATTTTTATGGCCTAATTAAGGATATGGTGTTGCATAGACGCACTGCGAGGGTATAGGTGTTTTTGAACAAAGACAGGGGGTGCACAAACAACACTTCCTCGGGACTGCATTGTGTGCGTGTTGACATGTGTGTGTGTGTGTGTGTGTGTGCAACGGTGCCTGTTTACTATTGTAGAGGCTGTTATTCCTCCTAAACCTGCATGGGCCCAGGCGTCTCATACTTTAAAATAGGTATAAAATGCCATTGTGAAGTTTGTGTGTGTGTGTGTGTGTGTGTGTGTGTGTGTGTGTGTACTCTTTAACTCTCAGCGACTATACAGCAGAAACTTGTTACCATGATCTTTCAGCGGTGTCTCTCGCAGACAAACAGCCCACTGTGCCCACATGGCTGAGATAAACCGTCTCCCTCTCTGTGTACAATTAGAAGTGTTGAAGAAAATTGAGTTGGTTATTTTTTTTCTTCTTTCAAGTTTGTATCAGAAGAGCACGCATAAATGAATTGCCTCTCAACATGGAGGACTTGGAGGCCATTTTGCTTTGAGGGTCATCCAAACGTTGTTAGAGAAATTAGATTTTTCTTTTCTGTTTTTCTTTTTTTTTTCGTGTGCCCTTCTCTGTTCCGTAATGAAGTTACACCCTGAATAGAGCTGCTTAGTAAAATTCAAGCAGCAAATAGAAAAAAAACAAGTTTGCGCGTCATGGGTATTCCATCATCAATTGTATAATTTGAACAATTTGTTTGGCAGGATTTTTACAGACATTAACAGTCTGAAGTTTAGTTGTTGGAGTGATTTCTCTCTTCTCTCTCTCTCTCTCTCTCTCTCTCTCTCTCTCTCTCTCTCTCTCTGTTGCCGCTTGTGTCTCAAGCATTTGACCGTTTGTTTAGCACGGCGAGGAGGTGTGTGTGTGTGTGTGTTTGTGCCCGAGTGCATTTTTCTCTGTGCCCATTAGCCCCTGTGCTCCATCATGTGTAAAGCTCCTCATAAGCCAGACCAGGCAGAAACACTAGGGCCTTTTCTGCATACTTTACTTTCTGTCATTTTTTTTTTTCTCTCCCCCTCTTTCATTCCCTCCGTCCCTCACAAAAAGGAAAAAGGGAGATGGGATCTTATGGAGGTAATTATTTCTGAGAGCCCAGCCTGTCATCCATCCCTCCAGCCCTCCACCACCACCACCACCACCACCACCCACACATCTCCATCCCTCTAAACACCCCCACCGCTACCACCGAACATGCATTAAAGAGGGAGGGAGAAGACCCTCTTTGTCTGAGTCCCCCTTTTAAACAAAAGACCTCTTCTGACTTAGAGAGACCAATAACACTTTTATCATGTGCATATGGGTGCATGTGTGTGTGCGTGTGTGTGTGTGTGTGCGTGTGTGTGTGTGAGTGTGTGTGCGTGTCCAGAGCCGTTTGTTTTCTCTGAGTGATAAGGCTCTGGGACATTTTTTCCCCTGGTCCTGGTCGAATTAGTGTAGCAGTGCTAACCATTTACATAGCAGCTTTAGGCTAAAAACTGAGCCTAATGGGCACTTATCATCCCGATATGTGCTTGTGTATGGGTGTGTGCGTGTCCAACAGGAAGTAATGGAAAAAATGGACAGAAAGCAAGTGTGCCATCTTGTTTCCAAGTCCGCTGACATTCCTTGTTTCCAGATTTACCCAACCCCAAAACCCTTTCTGAGTCAAAGTGGCTGAGACGCATAAAGACAAGCGTTCGGTTCCCGATGTGGGAACGGGCTTCGCTTTTTATCCAAAAAGAGCATTTCGATGTGATGACACCAAGGCCTCTTTTATGAGGCATTAGGTTCTCCCTCCTCCCTCACTTTCTCTCCTTCATCTCTCTTCATCATTTTTTTATCCTCTGGGTGGTGGCGATGGTTTTCTGCCATTCCAGCGGTTCTCCTCTCCTCCTCCTCCATTTTTTTTTTCTCAGAGAAGGTCCCTCCTCAGACAGAAGTCTATTTCCAGGGTTTGTCTCAGTAATTTGTGGCCATTACATAAACATTCACGGATGGCCGGAGGAGTGAGGGAAAGGGTGCGTGTTGCACACAGACGTAGATAACAGAGTTAGCACAGTGGCGGTCATTTTCATTTGTGAGTCAGGATGCAGTAGGTGAGAGCAGCTGACTGGCTCATCAAAAGACAGCATTGTCCGTCTTTAGATAATATTTCTGTGCTTCCATGTATCTACCAGAAAGCTTTAATAGGGTAACCTACAGTTAACAAATCATTTCTTACCTTTTACTTTCTCATTTGCTGTGAACCAGGAAGTCAGTGAAATCCATTCCTCGCATTATAAAAACTTGGGAATGTCACTCTATGTGCCGAGCATGAGTGAGAGGCAGTTCCTGGGAAAAAGAAACTATTCTTATGAGAGTGATGTGATCTTTATCCGAGAGGAGTTTTCCTGAAGTATGTCATTCTTTTTATTGCTGTGCAATTAGTTGGAGACAATACGCTGCATTTTAAATCATTTGTCAAATCAAAATACGACACATACATATATGTGTATTATTATATTTTCGGCAAGTAGCAATTTACCCCCAAATTTCCCAAAACCATATTCTCTATGGCTGAGCGTAAAAGATGTGGTCATTTTTTGAATAATTCCATCCAAGCAAATTATAATTACTTTGCGGTCTGTGTGTGCACATAGAAAAAAAAGAGGGCAGCAGGCTGACTTGTGCCTCTGAGAAAAAAAAAAAGAGCCTTGTTCACCATAAACTATTTTTGAAATGGTGTGTCGGGGCGGTATATGGGCTCAGGCCGATTGTTTTTCTTTGAGTTGAGCAGCTCTTCGGTGGAGGGGTATTACCCGGGCTAAATTGTTCCCTCATGTTTTCCGCCAAGGTTCTGTGCCCACCGCACTGACAGTTATAATTTACAGAAATTGCGCTGATTATCTGAATTAGCATACCTGACCAATGCCACGTTAGTCTTATTTACAATACAAAGCCTCGGGGCTCTGAGGACGCATAGTAAATATGACTCTGGCCCTTTGAAGAGGGGAGCTGGCGTCTCAGGGCCAGGACGTCTCTCACAATCGGTGATATCACAAAGCGCTCCAGGCCCCGCGCCATATGGAAAGTCCTGGAGAGGGAAGTGGTGAATGTGAAGGGCCATATTGAAATCACAGCATTATCGCATGTTTTACCTTCCTCTCTTTCTCTGTCCATATTTTTTTTCACCTCTCAGCTCTTGTCCCCCTATCTTGTTTCTTTCCTTTTTTATTTCTCTCCTGCCTTCCCCCCCCCCCTCCTTCCCCCTGCCTTCTTTATTTTTCCTCCTCTCCCTCACCTCCATTCTTTTCTCCCCTCGATACCCTCATACACCCAGTGTCCATTGACTCTTAACCACAGATGGACAAAACAATGGGTCATGTCACATAGCATTAAGACAAACAATCCGCTGATGGGAGGAGGGTGGTGTGGAGCCGGAGCCGCGGTAACCAGGCAATGTGCTCGCCGGGCCCAAGCAGCCGCTAATCTCGGGACTGCGATGATACAATTCACAGATGGACATTTAAGGCAGCCTGTATGCACGCACGCACACACACACACACACACACACACACACACACACACACACACACACACACACACACACACACACACACACACACACAAAGAGGAGGTTCAAAAAAAGCCGAAACATTACGCCAGGAGATATTCAGGTAGAAGTTTTTTTCCCCATTTCCTCCCCTTCTTCCTCACTCTCCTCTCCCTTCCTTTACTTCATCTATCAATAGGAGGTTTGCAATTGATAGCAGCTATTGATTACCTATAGCCAAGGCTAATCGTCACTGCCCGGAGGAAGCTTTGCAGCTCCAGCAGCTGTCAGTGGCTTGTTCTCCGTATGGGTGTGTGTGTGTGTTTGTGTGTGTGTGTGTGACCCTCCAGCAGTTCTGTGACGACAAATTGCCAAAAAAACCAAGACAGCAAGTGTACAGAAAATTTAATTAATGCGGTTTCTGGCTTCTCCTTCCAGAATAAGGGAAACGTATGTTTTGTCAGCACAGAGAGACATGCGAAGTTTTCACCTCCCCACCTTTAGTGAACAAGACCCATCTCCCTCTCTCTTTCTCTCTCTCTCTCTCTCCCCTTTTTCTTCATCTCCCTAATAGGAAATTTGAGCACACTGTGCGAGATTAAAGCAGAGAATCAGTGCCTTGTGAGCAATCATTTCCAGACAAATCTCTTTCATCCCCCACCGCCCTCCTCTCCTCTCCTCACCCCCGAAACCCCCTACATACCCCTCCACCCCCCTCGTTCTGCTCTCGTTCGTTCTCTCTCTTCTCTCTCTCGCTCTCTCTCTCGCTCTCTCTCTCCTGCTCTCTCCCACCTCCTAATGCTAACAGGGGGTCCCGTGTCATGACATCCCCCCCCTTTTATTTTTTTGCTTTTATCATGTCCTAATAACGTTCTGAAAATAGAGAGAGAAAGAAAGAGGAATGTGACAGAGAGAGGAAAGAGGATGTAGGGAGGGTGGTGGTGGGCGGGGGGGGTGCCACAAGAAATGGATAGACTGATAAAAATCCATTGAATGAGCTCGGGTCTCGATTTGTGCTTTGATGTGGATGTCTTTGTGCAAATTATACAAATATGCCTGCTGCTTTAGTCATCACGAAGCACTTCACAAGATGCCATCTGCCTTTGACATTTCTTACGGAGAGAAAAAAAAAATGGGTGACAAGTTCATTCAGGTGCATAAAAACATACATTTTGTGAAATTTTGGACGGATATATATATATATATATCGTGTAGCCGGCACCGAGCCAGTAAGTACAACAGAAAACAAAGAGAATTTCTGCTGTTTCTGCTCGGTCGGGTCCACAAGCTGCTTTACCCATGATGCCGCATATATAGGGCTAATGGGCAAGGATACATACACACACACACACACACACACACACACACACACACACACACACACACACACACACACACACACACACACACACACACACACCTTGGCCAGGCCTTTGTTTCAAAAGCAGGTTAATGGAGAGTGAGGAAGAGGAGCGTTGCAATTTTCTGCTCTTTAGGCGGCAGAGAATTCTCTCCAGTGTAAGAGAGACCAGACTCTCAGCGTAATAGCCATTTTACACCCTCATCACCCCTTTGCACACAAAAACACACTCACACTCACACTCACACACACACACACACACACATGGGCGCAAAACATGAACTCACACTCGCCAGAAACATGTGGGAGTGTAATAGGCATTCTATGGTGTGTATTGCCGGTCCCCAGAGTGCCAGTAAGTGTTAGACATGCATGGAGTCGGCAATGAGACAATCAGCATGCTGAAATTGAAACCTTGTCTGGAGTCGCACAGGAGAGAGGGGGTAGGTTGGTGGTGGTGGTGGGGGGGTGTTTCGGAGAGGAGAGGAGCAAGGAGGAGATTAAATAAAAAATAAAAAAATAAAAGAGCAGAGGAGCGGCACAGATGGCAGGAGAGAAGAGGATGAGGAAGTGGAATACGGAGAGATGGAGGGAGAGGAAATAGGAACTGATGTTTGTTTAATTGCCTCATAAGTGATGACACAGATAATTATGTCTCAAAAAGAGATGTTCCTCTCAGGCAGGGCCAATGAGCAGCTGTATCTGTCTGTGCGTGTGTCCGTGTGTGTGTGTTTGTGTGTGTGTGGCCCCATCTCTCCCTCTATCCTCCCCATCAACTGTCCCCTCCAGCCACATCAAGTACAGGACACCATTAAAGCATTGCGGTTTGTGTCATATCAAATCATTCAGCTTAATTAACAGAAACACACGCAAAAAACACACACACTCACAAACACACACACGCTCATCATTCGGAATCATTTTAATTACTCTGTAACATCCTTATTTTTAATATCTCCGCTTCACATACCTGGGGATATGAAGACGAGGGCACGTTCACCTATATATCCCCGCGCCGTGCGTTTTTTGCACGCGTGTGTGTCCATGTGTGTGTAAGCGATGCTCCCTTGACTTCATATCTAATTGTCTTTTTTAATGACAATGCTCCGCTGTGTGCCGGCTGTATGTAATGAGTCAGGGTGTGTCAAAGTGCAGGCCTGAGCTGTCTGCTTGAGTTAAGCTCTCTCCGTCTACTGTAGGAGCCTCCAGCGTGCGCGCACACACACTCGCGCACGCACATGTTGCACACACACCCGAAGAGACAGTATCAATGTGGGAGTTCCTGTATCTGACACGAGATTAAGAGGGCCAAGTGGAGGAGCACCGAACAACTGCCCTGTTGCATTTGCAAGAAGGGAGAAAGGACCATCCTGTCACACACACCCCGTGTACGCACACACACACACACACATGCAGGCATCCTGTGCTGTAAGTGAGCAGTAGCCTCCCTTGCATTATTCACAGTGGCCGAGTGATCGAAGCCTGGTTCAATAGCACTAAAGCGGCGCATGCTGGAGAGATTTGTCTTACAAAACCTTGACACACACACACACACACACAGAGGTGCACATATGCTCTCACACACATTGATTTTTGGTGGTGGGAATCTCCCAGGCTTTGGACGAAAGGCAGCGACTGAGAGGGGTTTCCCCCGTCAGAGCAACCCCTAGACAGATGTACACATGCACACCAGCTCTCTGGTTCTTAACCTTTTCTTTCTCTCTCTCTCAGACAGACAGACAGACAGACACACACACACACACACACACACACACACAAACACAGAAGTACCCAGTGCATTGGCAAATATTGTAAGTACATCTTTACTTCTCTCAAAATGAGATTCGATGATGATGATGAGGTCAGGAGATAGCGTGAAGAAGAAAATGAAAGAAAAAATTGGAGACGGGAGATGAAGGATCTGCCTCTTAGATCTGATGGGGTTTCATTTACAGTAAGATGAGCTGATGGTAAAATTAAAAGTAAGAGAGAGAAAAAAAAAGTCTGACTGATATCTCTTTTTTTGCTGACTGTCCTTTTTTGCATTTTACCATGAGGGCGCTTTTTGCAAGCAAAGCAGTAAAAAAAAATCACACGTTGCCTAATATATCATATCTTTCCACTGTAGTGTATGTGTATGTGTGTGTGTGTGTGTGTGTGTTTTTCACACGGGCATGTTCAATTTGAAGCCTTCACTTGATTTGAATGGTGATTTTTCTAACACATCCGTCACTTCATCGAGTTTTTCCTATTTTCTTCGGAGCGGCACAAGCAGCCTAACACATACCACCCCCTCTGGCATTTTTGACATATTAACGTGTATCGACAAGCCGGCACTCGGCTGCCTGTAAACACTGACGCAAACATTCACACACCTCTGTCCCCCGAAGACATGTGATCAACCAGACCCAATCCCTTGTAATCATCTGGAACCCGCACACACATATAGCCCCCTTTCAATCCCGGGTAATGGTTTGGGGCAGGGGGCTGAAGCGGGGGGCTTCTTTCCCTTAGCCCCAGTGTCTTAAGCTGCCATTGATTAAATGTTAACTGATATACTCAGCCCTGGCAATCTTGTTAGAGCTGGAGCAGGCAGGCAGCTAGACAGACAGTTTAGGACCCGCGTCCTCCTGATCAATAGCACAGATAAAGATTTCATCCATCAATGAGCTCCCAAAACAAAAGGTATCTGATACCTGATTGGGCCCGTGGGGACACACAAACACACACACACACACACACACACCCACACCCACGTGTACACATATGTATTTGAACATGAACACAAATTACCACATGGGGCTGAGGTTCATGAAGAGATGACAAACACACAAACAACACCAATCACAAGTAAATGCAGTGGGATATAAAAACAAGTTATACTGGCTTAAATAAACACACACACACACACACACATATATGAATTTGAACATGAACACACACAAATAACCACATGGGCTGAGGCACAGGTGGAGATGACAAACACACAAATAACAAGTAAATGGAATGGGATATAAAAATGTTAGCTTTAATAATCTCACACACACACACACACTTTTTTGTCCAGAATGATATCTCCACCAACCATCAATCAGTTCCACACCTAATGGTGGAATTACAACACACACACACACACAGATGCGAACACACACTCATTCTGTATTCAGTGTCAAGTTTGCAGATAAGGCACCCCCCCATCTTTACACACCCTGTGTTAGTTCACTTACATATGTGCATGTGTGCATGCAAGTGTAAGTGCGTCTTTCCTCACTGGCATGTGTGCGTTTCCTCACTGGCACGTGCACTAAGATCCTCGGAGCGCGCCAAAGGCACCGCAAGAACCGGCCTGGATCAATGTCTTGGTGACCACCACTGTTAAAGTGTATCAATAATGTTTCCCTGTCTCCATCCCAGGGTATTGTCACAGGGCAGTTTGAAAGTCCAAGCCTCGCCGCAATTAAGACCTAATTATAAATCAATATGAGAAGTCATTTGAATATAGATTTTCCCTCCTTTTCTCAAATTGTTAACATATTCCCCCACCATGTCTATGCTTTTCTCCTTTTTGTTACAACTTTAAGTAGAATCAATACTTCCCTTTACAGTCATCGGAGAAGTGCTTTGGCATAATTGGAGCTAAAAAAACACAAAGGAATATCTTGATGGAGATCGATGCTCGGAGGGTAAAAAATGTCACAGCCCCTTAAATTCTGATAGCTTTTCAGATACACTTGACGCTGCGCCGCTCTTAAAACAGTCGTCACATTTTTTTTTTCTTGGTTTTGGGCGACATTTGTCATCACAATCCCCCCCCCCCAAAAAAGCATTTCCGTCCTTCATTTTCTTTGATACGACACCGTATCATTGCGCACTCCCCTCCCAAAGAAAACATCAATGCAACCTGGTAACATGCATCTCATTCGATTAAGCGATATCCTCGCTGTTTTATTTTTCCCGCTCAGCCATTTTTAGGGGCTGTGAGATTTCCAAGTGGCGTGTCAGGGGCCGGGAGTCTAATGCATGGAAACATGGAGCTTTCTGTTTTCTGACGGCTAGCAGAGATAAGGTAGAGATATGGCTCTTGCACTGGCTCAAATCTAAAACAGATCCTGCTGGGAGGGTTGGAGGGGGAGAGTTAAGAAAGTGAGGGGAAGGAGACGGAGGAGGAGAGGAGGAGGAGGAGGAGGAGGAGGAGGCGGGAGGGGTGGAGGTAGCAAGAAAAGGGAATATTGTCAATCCTCTAAGTGTCTGGCGGTGTCTCTCTTTCTTTCCCTCTTTCTCTCACTTGTTCTCTCCCCCACTCTCCCCCAGTAATCTGATTTATTCGAAGCATATGTGTGCTGCTCTGTCTTTGTCTGCTTCTATTAGGGCCAGTGGGGGCCCATATGACATTGTTTAGCCAGTAATGAAATGGACATTTTTTGCATGTTTTTGAGAAAGTCAGAGGAAAGCCAACACTCCTTATTTGTAACCGTCTGTGAATACCATCTCCGGGGCAGTTGCCCCCGGTCCGTGCATTCATGTGTGCGCCTGTTGCATGTGAGCACACGTGCCTGTGTGTTGCAGGTTCCATGTGGCGTCTCATTTTCTCGATGGTTCTGAGCAACCTAATGAATATTTGGGTCTTGGAGATATTTCTTGTTCTCTTCCGTGACTCTATTCTAAGAGTCCCCTACCTCAGCACACAATGAGGCCCTGATGATGCGCAGATTTTTTGTTTTCTCCTCAATAGCAAAAAGACACCGGTCACATGGACTCATTGTCAGTATATGAAATTGTTCTGTGCTAATGGCAGCGATGTGGTGCTGCGGGCTAAACTGTAGCCCCCATCAATAAGGAATGCAGACATAGAAAAGCATTGAATTGAATGAATGGAAACCTGGAGTAATTTCTTCTCCGCCATATTTCTTTATGTGTAATCCACACAAACAAGCTATTATCCGAGCTAAGAGGAACATACTGAGTGTAGCTTGCATGAAAACATATAAAAATGAAAACTCTTACTGGTGAAGTTTCTGTTTTGCTAAATTCCTCACTTTTATGAGTAAATTAATCGCAACGTGACTTTCTTATGACTGTCCTTTCCATCTTCTCCCCTCGCTTTGATTCCCGTCCAGGATTACTGTCTTGTTTTTGGTGGCGCTGAAAGCAGATGGTTTTTATGCGGCTGAAAACGGGACAGTAGCCCAATAGGATAAAGATCTGTTTAAGCATTATCCATTTGGCCACAGCCCATCACAGGCCTATTTTAAGCATAGAGACGCGCACGTACGCACGCACGCACACATCCAGCTATTATCTTAAACCATGGCAGCCATTTTATTAGATTCCCCGTTTTCAGGCCTTGTATTAGTTCCCGAAAAATAGATAAACCTTGAATACATGACAAGGACCGGCCTGGTCAATTGGAAACTATATCTACCCTGCTGGTATCTTTGTTTACCAGTGTAGTGATGGATGGACAGATAGGGGGGATAAATGGAGGCAAAGAGGAACAGATAGGAGAGGTATATGGATGGATATCTGCGCGAAAAAAGATATAAAAATAGATTGACAGATGGATAGATAGATAGACAGATGAATGCATCTGGGAGATCTTGTTGGGCTGATAGAGTCGAGCAGGTATGCCGAGAAACAGCTGCTTTCTTCATTAGGTTCATCTATCGATCTCAGACCCTCGCTGTGCAAGTGTGTGTATGTGTGTGTGTGTGTGTGTGTGTGTGTGTGTTTTTGAGCGAGAGAGAGAGAGGGGAAAGACAACAGCCTCTGTAGGTAAGTGCTGGTAATAGAACAGAATGAATTCTTATCACAGAGATGGGAAGGCCATTAACCCTCAGCTCCTAGTTCTTCCTCCGTCTCTGTCTTGTCCGACTCTCTCTCTCTCTCTCTCTCTCTCTCTCTCTCTCTCTCTCTCTCTCTCTCTCTCTCTCTCTCCTCCCTCCCACCTCCTTCATCCTGGACCTGACAGGGTCACGTTGGCGAGCGTGTGCGATATTTCCACTATGTGTGCGACCCTGAGTGTGTGTGTGTGTGTGTGTGTGTGTGTGTGTGTGTGTGTGTGTGTGTGTGTGTGTGTGTGTGTGTGTGTGTGTGTGTGTGTGTGTGTGTGTGTGTGTGTGTGTGTGTGTGTGTGTGTGTGTGTGTGTGTGTGCGTGCGTGTGTGTGTGCATGTGTTTTAGCTGCCGCTGTGCGCGCTGCCCCACAGGCCAGATGTTTATAATCAGGGGCTGGATAAATATTGGACAGAGGAATCATAAAAAAGACCGGGAAGAACTGAATAAAGAGAAAGAGACGGGGGGAGATGAAACAGAGGAGAGGAATCTTCGTTTCAAATTATTCCTAAATCCCTCAGTAAGCTTGCCGTGCCGCCTCCTCAATTCACCTACTCGGCCTAAGGTGTTTCAAACAGCGGAAAAGCAATATGGCTGTTGTGTAAGATGCAGGTGTGTGTGTGTGTGTGTGTGTGTACGCTTGTGGAGGTGTACAGTAGGTATGTGAGCCCATTGTATGAGGCCAGGTGCAGCAATTTCTTTCTCCCACTACTGAACCTTTTGAAGCCATACTTTTGTCCTGTGAAAAACCTTTTGTATTTGCTATTAAAGAATCATTAGCATCATCCCCCAGTGCTCACAGCGCCCGAAAACGAAACCCCTCTTAACACGAAACAACAGTTTCTGTCTACGCAGCAAGCAAGACACACAAGCCTTTAATCTTGGCTATGTTTATTCATATGATTCTTCTTTTTCTTTCCCCTTTTTTTTTTTTTTTTTCAAAAGAGGTGTTTTGTCAGTCGCCTGCGAGACAGCGAAGCGGGCAATTTGAGCGAAGAAGAAAATACAATGAAGTGTCTCAGGAAGTTGTAATTGACAACAACAAAGCAAATTTGGAGCTGCTGATACAAGCGTTTTTCCACAAAAGTCGTTTTTTTTTTTTTCTTCAGCTTATTCTGTCAGTTCAAGTTATTGACATTCACACCAGGAGCGTATTAAAAGTGACAATCCCATTGTCTGGGTTTCAGAGTCAACCTGAAAACAATAGATCCTTTTTATTTATTTTTTTGCTGGTGTAATAAGTTCTCTTGTGTTTTAGGCAATAAATGGGTGGGTGTGGGTGGACTGGAGCGTGTGCATGGAAACATGTGTGTTTGCTTGTACTGGTGTGTGTGTGTATTTACATGTTAGCATGTGGGCCGTGGACCTCTGTGCATGAAATCCATCGAGCGCTGTGTGGGAGTATATGTGTGTTACGCGCAGAGGGTTTCATGTGTAGGTGTGTGTGTGTGTGTGAGCATGTACGGGTGTGTGTGTGTGTGTCAGTTATTCCCAGGCCCTGTGCAGGAGCTGTAGCCCCTCTCCGCTGGGTTGATGTTTAGTATTTTAGACATGCTACATTAACAACATCTGGTTAAGATCTAAATGCTTGTTAAACGCGCTGAAATTCGGGGGGAAAAGGTACGGGGAGAGCAAGGGAGAGAGCGGGGGGGGGGATAAAGAGGGAGAGCAGGGTAAATAAAGATTTGAGGGTGAGAGAACGGGAGGGAGGGAGATCAGTAAGTCTGTAAGGTTATTACTCTGGCAGTATTACCACTGGCCCTTGACTGTGTGTGTGTGTGTGCATGTGTGTGTCTCCGTGTGTGCACATGGCTGCGACTGTGTGGGACGGTGTAATGTTTCAAAGCTTTCCCCTTTAAAACCTAGAGGCCAAACTAGAGCCACGCGCGGGGCGCAGGAATGTGACATCACAGGGCCCCCATTGCTCGTACGCACATGCACACATGCAAACACGGTCTCACAGGGGACATGACCAGAGTTGTACCAAGAAATCATCGTCAACATCACGGCTAAGTGCTGGAGACATGGCCGTCATGGGTGTTACGCAAAAAACATTAAGGCTGCATTGCTCCAACGGACGTATAAAGACGTGCGCCGTATCTGGTCTTTATTATTGTTTTTAAATATACACAACACAACAGTGCTGCTAATAATTCAGCATACAGAGTCATAACAGCTATAAAGTGACTTTCTCATTCTATAGTTGTCGGAGCATTTCGCATATATTCCTTATGTTGTTTTCTTTGGCAGCAATTATGGCTGCAGTTGATGTTCCGCTTTCATAGCGTCTATGATTTAAGATAAACAATAATGTAAGAAAAGGGATTTTTTTTACCCCTTTAATGAGCACCATCCTCGCCCTAAGGAAGCAAATTAGAGGCAGCTCGTCCCCAGCTAATGAATTCAGCCATTTTGGAGCCCCCGTGTCCAGTTTCCCCGGCGTGGCATCGCTCTACGGTTGTGTGCTGTACTACTGAGTCCTCCACCGGGCACATAATGACCCGGCGTGGTGGTTATGGGCCCTTAGGGGGAGACGGGAGAGAGAGAGAGTGATCTCAGAGCAGGTCATTATACAGCTAGAGGGCACACACACACACACAAACACACTGCGCTGACACTTTCAATACATCCTCCATTGCCTCCATCTCCCATATGTCTGTTCCTTCATTTATTCGTTCCAAACATCTCTTTCTGCGTGTCTCTCTCTCTATATCCCCTTGCACTTATCTGTCCTGAACTTTTCATTTGATTTTCTGATTTTGATGATTTGAAGTGACGTGGAGTAGCTGGAATATTTGTGCTGAAATCATACAGATCATCCTATTTCCTCTCAGATCGGGTATAAATCAGATTGTGTTATTTGTCAGATTAACAAGAAAAGTTCTTCACCCGGGGAAGAAAACCGGTCACATTGGCCACTAGTTGAATCTTAAACCGAACTGATTTGCTTGTGTCCCTGATCAGGAGTCACTTAATTATTCTTCCTCTCTAACAGTTAAATATAGGCTGGTGTTGGTTGCAGGGTAATCAGACCCATGGGCTGTGGTTAGCTCGAGCTCACCGGCCAGCTTTAATGTTCCGACCGACCCACATCAAAGAGAGTCCCACCAGGCTGCCAAAATCACACACCCTGCACAGCCTGACCCACTCCCTGTGTGTATGTGTGTGTGCGTGCATGTGTGTGCGTGTGTATGGATGTGCACAGAGGCAGTGGAAGGTGACTGCGAAAGTTTTGCTCTCTGCGTCCTCTGGTAGCGATTAAGTTGATGGTTAAGAGTCCCTGCCGCAGAACCCTCTCTCTCTTTCTCTCTCTCTTTCTCTCTCTCTTCTTTCTTTTCTCTCCCCCTCTCTCTCGCACAGGAACACACGCTTGCACATGACAACTCACATGCAAACACATGCAGTCACTGTCTCACTCACTTGATCAATGGCACACAACCACACAACACACACGCACACAAACATGTGCGCAACACTCAGTTGCACGCGCACTCGCGTACACACTCATGTGGTGTGTAACTGTCAGGGTCAGTCAGAGGGCAGACGCTGTGCTGATGTATTGAGAGAGCTCGTCTGGGAATGTCCTCAGTGTGGAAACACATTCCCTGTATGCACACATGCACGCACGCACGTACACACACACACACACACACACACACACACACACACACACACACACACACACACACACCACAGATCTAACCGACTAGAAGGGGAAAGGAGTGAGAAAAAAAAACACTGATGAGGCCCAGATGATCACCCCCTCCTCTTCCTCTCCCCCCTCAATTTTTCTCTTTCTTCACCCACTCTCTAGCCTCATTCCTTCCTCTCTTTACTTCTCTCTGTTCATTGTCTCTCTTTTCTCTTGTGTCCTATCTGGCCACAGGTAGAGTGCCCCCTAGAGGTTACATTTAGACGGTGGTTTAGTCCTTTTATGATCAAGCACCGGGTGCAGCTATGACCACTTTCACACACTACCCTCATCCGCCGTTCCCTCACTGTCCTGCTTAAGAAAAGCTGAGTGTTTCACGTGCACTTTATCCACTGCAGATGTCGAATCTTTTCATGCACATATCATGTCAAGTCATACAAATTAATCTTTCAGAGTCTAATAAAGATGAGTTGATGTTTTATGTGCAATAAGCTTGATTATTGTCATGATTTGCAGTGGCTGCATGGATGATAATGTTAATAATCATTCATTTGTCATATAGTTTAATTTTTTTAATTCAGGGTACATAATATGAAATTAAATGTGTGCATATTGTTATAATATTAATATTGTACAACAATAGTGATAATATGGTGAATAAGTAATACATACATTTAACCTGTAGCCTGTTATCTGAAAACAGGGTTTTAAATAGAAGTAATGGAATATGATTTTACATTCAAGAAACAATCTCTTTTTTGAGATTTTCAAATTGAGACATTGTCCCGACCTTGCAATGTGTGAGATCTTTGAGAGCTTGTTGCCCCCCCCCCCCTATGTTTTGACCCTTCTCCCTTCCTGTCTTTTCTCACTCTTCTGCAAAACACACGCTGTTCAATTTGTGCCATTTGTGTTTTTTTTTCCTTGGCACCGGACAAAAGTCATGTGTAGAGAAAAGAGACAAACCAGCGATGAAGGACTTTCTCAGAACCATTTACATCCATGCGCGCACGCACACGCACGCACACACACACACACGCACACACACACACACACACACACACACACACACACACACACACACACACACACACACACACACACACTATCCTACCGCTTCCCTTCAATATATATGGAGGTGGGGTGAATTAAAATACAAAGATAGACGCCGCCGCAGCAGCACCAGCAGTGAAAACTGCAATTTCTGCAGTCCGGGCTCTCGTGGCTGACAGGAGATATTTCATCCCCGTTGTCACCGACGTATTAATAAAACATCAGGAGCAGAGTGCAGCCCCAGTCTCTCCCTATTTTACACACAAACACACACACACACACACACACACACACACACACACACACACACACACACACACACACACACACACACGTACAAGGAGGATGGATACTTACACCCTGACATTGACTGTGTATACACATGTGAAAAAAATGTGCGGCACTAACGCGTGTGCAAAAATAAAAACCGTGTTCATGAATGCAAACACACACAACCGCAATTTTTCAATCACATGCCAGTTTCTGCCATGAAAATTTCATGCTGGATATAATGTCCACTTAATGTGTTGGCGCTTAAAGTAACGGCGCCAGGGCTTAGTCTGTGTGTCTGTCTGTGTCTTTGTGTGTTTTTAGTATGTGTGTGTGTGTGTGTGTGTGTGCACCTCTCTGTACGGGAAGGGGTTAATCATATCATGTTTCCGTCGGGTTTTTTTTACAGACCGCTTGTGCTCGTCATACAATGGGCAAAGTGATTGTATGCAAATGCTAGCTGACCTCAATGCACCCTTTGCCTGATTTCTATGAATATGACTGTGAGTGTGTGCGCGTGTGCGCGTGTGTGTGTGCACGCGCACTGTAAAATAAGGTTATTAAGGCAGTGCAGGATTGATGAGCGCAGCTCTTTTACACACACTCACTCAAACACACATGCACACAGACACACACTCCCCTTTCATTCTCCTGCAGAGTGAGGGGTTTGTGGTGAGAGAGACCACCCCCCCTTCCTCCCCTCCCCCGTTTAGAAGACATGAAATTTTTAACGGTTTTGGTCTGTGTGTGTGTGTGTGTGTGAGTGAATATGACTCTGTGTGTGTGGGAATAGACACCTATGTGCAAGTTTTTCTGTTTGATTTTACATTTGTGTGTGCTAGCCACGAGATGGAGGAGGGTAGTATATGTGTGTATATATATATTTGTGTGCGCGTGTGAGGGTGTGTGTGTGTGTGTGTGTGCATGCCTGGTTATCTGGCCTCTCTCAGACTGCTCAAAATTCATTACAAAGTGACATCAGCCCAGCCGGAGACAAATGATGGCTGGATGAAAGGGATCGCTGGGGCTCGGCTTGGATTAGTGTTAGCTTGTGCTGGCGACACATATACACACACATACACACACTTGTGCCTACACACACACTCACTTGCGCTCACACACACTCACACATGCACGCATACGCACACTTTAATCCACTGGCAGAACACTGCAGATACACAGAATTATCAAACAAGGGGCTGAACTCTCCGAGATGGGCAAGCTAATCTGCTAATAGTACAGAGCTGCACGTGTGTGTTGGGTTTGTGTGTGTGTGCATGTGTGTGTGCATGCATGTACATTTTTTACAGAGATATACAGAAATACACAAACACGAAGATAGACACATTTATTATATTTTACATTTATTATATATTTACTTTGTAGAATTTAAATTATGTGGCTATCCATGATAATGCTTGTAGAAGGAGGTTTTCATATAGTGACAAATAAAACATTTGCATCCAAACATATACAAAGAATTCATACAAAAAACAAACCCATTTTATAATTTGTGTCCTGTAAGTTCTCATACAAACATTTGTCCAACCTGAAATAAATATTAGAATGGTTTGAAGAAAGAACAGGAGAATAGCTGACATTTGTTTTGAAGAGAATACATAGAAAAGTAAAACATCACCACGCCTCGTCTTTAAATAGAAGTTTCTGAAAAGTCCCCCCTGAAGAAACACCCAAAAATGACTAAAATACTTCCCCCAGTAGGACATATTTTCTCCTCGCACAACTGCCCTGCTTCCACGCCACGGATGTATTATGTTTCACCCTCCAGAAGTGGCACGGCAGAGCTATTTTCAACACAACATTTGTTCAAGTCACTGGGAGCATTATTCGCCGGTGCGAGACACTGTCCAGCAGAGTACACTTGACATTTGTGGTGGAGAAAAAAAAAAAGGGGTTTATGAGGATTAACTGAACATGTACAAACAGGAATATTATCAAACTGGCTTTAATGTGATACAGCGATATCAGATAAAACATCTGCTCCATTTCTCAACTTCAGCATCATGGGAGGTTTGTTTTTCAGCGGCCCCCGGCCCCGGCCAGCAAAGTGCTGTATTTTAGAGAGCATTGTGGGTAATGTAGTTTTTTTTTCTTCTGTGTGTGTTTTCAGAAGAGACTGCTGAGGATGGTGAGAGACCTCCTCGCTCTTCCTCCAGGCACGGACTCAACCTCACTGAGAGAGAGTTGACTGACAGCAGGAGAGCTGACCGTGAGTCCACATGCACAAAGACACACACACACACACACACACACACACACACACACACACACACACACACACACACACACACACACACACACATATATATATATATAAAAGCACATATGACCATAAGCTTCCTTTCTTTTCCAAGTTAGCATTCATCTCTCGCTCCCTCAGAAAAGGTTCTAACATGTGTGTGTAACATGTGAACGCTGCTGACTAGCCTCCATGTGACCCGCTTTAATCGTTTCCATCTGACAGAAAGAGAAAAAGAGAATGAGAGAGACAGGGGAAGAGACAGTGGGAAAGAAGGAAAAGAGGAGGGGGAAAAAAAAGCGGAGAGAAAGAGAGAGGGATAAGTTGAGTGTTGTGGATATTACCAGGCTATGTCCAGGCCCCAGATTATTTTTTAATCAAATCAGTTTGCGTGCTTGTAATTTATAAGCGCCTTGCATTAATCTTTTCTCGTTCTTGTGCCCTCTCCGATGACATATTAATTTTTCATAAGCACGGGATTAGATGGGGGGGCCTGTGTATATGTTTTTCTAATATTGCACCACATCCCAGCAACCCTTAAATTAGTTTTTTTCTCTCTCTCTCTCTCTCTCTCCTGTACCCTCCCTTCATTTTTCTTTCTCTCCTATTTTTCCCCGGCTCTGTCTATCCCTTAATTGTTGTCCAATCTGTGACCCTATCACCAGGCATTACCTCGGATAGAGAAGGAGTACGAGGGAGAAAAGAGGAGGGGGAGGAAAAAAATGTTTATTTGTTTGTAAGAATGGCGATGTTGTACGCGGGGAGGGGCAACAATCAGTACAAGACGGCTGGATGTTTTTGTTATTTTGGGCGAGGTAGCGAGCACATAATGCCTCCGCTGCCAGGCTGTGGTCGGGATAGCCCTGGCTTTGTTAGATTTGATTTACCCAAATAAGAATTCATATGATCTTTTTATGTATGAGATGGAAATCCATGGCTGGGGATGAATATTGCATGGGGTCTCTCTCTCTCTCTCTCTCTCTCTCTCTCTCTCTCTCTCTCCACTTTTTTCTGTCATTTCATGGGCCTCTCTCCCTCTCTTTCTCTCTCTCTCTCTCTCTCTCTCATTCGTCCTCCTCTACTAATATCTCCCCACCTCTTTCTCTTTGCGCCCTGCCACCACACTCATTCTCCCCAACTCACACACACACACACACCCACACACACACACACACACCTTCCAACTCCCACCCCTCTATCCATCTCAAGCTCCCACCCCACCTCCTCTTTCCCTAGCATGCCATACCTAGCTCCATAATGTGAGGCTCAATGAGGCAGAAGGAGAGCTGAGTGAGGCTGGGGCCTATTAGTTTGGCTAGTCATCTATCTTTCAGCTCTATCTCTCTGACAGGCCTGTCTGACGGACTGGCGGGGGGAACCACCATCCATGCATTTACTGCCGCATATTACCGCCAGCGTCATTTAACACCACCGCACACATGCAAAAAAAAAAGCCAAGTGTCCATGTCCCTCCTACTTTAAAGTGTGCTTACGTATGTATGTGTTCCCGAGTGTAGTTCATCAGATGTCAGAAACCTATTTGTTAAAGCAGCATTGTATGCATTTTTATTTTAGTGAATAATTTGTCCGGGGGGATCGCCTTGTTTGGCGAGGGAATCCAGATATGATAATATTGCTGGTGGGTTTTTTGCCTTTGGATTAAAGGGAGGTTTCAGAAAGTCTAATGGCCGGGGTTCTGATGTGTCAGTAGTGCGTTGTTATGCTCGGGTTATCATCAGAGACAGGGCTCTTGTTTTTCTCTTTTTCCAGCTTAGTGTAGTAAGATTTAGCATCTCCTTCCTCAGCCCCAAATCTCTGGCAGGCTTGAAATGTTCCGATGTGTGTGAACTTATGTGTGTGTGTGCATGTGTGTGTGTGTGTGTGTGTGTGGAGATCTCCAGGGAAGGGATTACAGTGTGACCAAGTGAGCAGTGTGTTTGCGCACTTCATCTCCAAGACCAAGATCCTTTAAACAAAGAGGGGCAGATAGATAGAGAAGGGAAGAGAGAGAGAGAGATGGAGAGAGAGAGATGGGGGGAAGGGCAAGGAACGACCGGCCCACAGAGCCTTTTCCCCTTGCTTCATTTACAATGTCTTTTTTAATCCCATGTCACTTTAGATTAATTATAATCCATGTTACATTCTCCATGCAAATGTCCCCTATGTGGATTACTTCCAGATAGCTTTGTGCTATCTGTGTACTGTAGATGGCGCATGTTGCCATCATGGCTCAGGGGCCCACTTCTTTGTCCGGCTAAACAAAGACCCTGGCATGGAAATGATCTTGTGCGGCAGCCCCACTGATCTATACCTGCTGACAAATGTTGTGTATTCATGTTTGACTTGTTCAGGTAGGGCTGTACCAAAATGGAATCTCACGCAAACAAGATGAGATGTTAAATATTCCATATTAGCTTGTTCACATTCATAATATCTTCAGTCTCTCTTTTTTTTTATATTTGCATGCATCTTGCAAATTTGCCCAATTTGAGATGAGAGCTTTGCTCTTTTTCTGTCTCTCAATGATGAGATTAAAATATATTAAATATATTAGCATGTTTAATTACGAGCCTGCAGCAATTCCTTTGTGCATGTGTGTGTGTGTGTGTGTGTGTTTTCTGTGTAATGACAGCTTGTTGAATGTCTCAGACGATTTGTCAAATGTGACAAGGCCACGCTCATATTTATCTCTCATGAGCGTACAAGCCGGAGATGGAACAGAAAGGAAGGGTAGTCATTAAAAATCACAAACTACAAGGCAGCTGTTGTTTAACCATCTCTCTCTTCCTCTCTCCCTCTCCATCCGACTATGTCTCTCCCTCTCTCGTCTCCCTCCATCCCTCTGTCTCTCTCTGGGCCTTTGTCAAATCGGACACACTTCACTCCGTCACAGAGGGTGACTGTGTTTGTTGTCACACTCACAGCTGAATGACGCACCCCTCTTGAAGGTGTAGGGTATAAATACAGCAGAAAGCTATATGGTGAACTTCCCTCTCCTCAGCGGAAACAGGAACTGTTTCGTAACCATGGTTACTCCCAAATTAAACATGCTCCCAACATCTCATTTATAGCTCCGCTGCTTGTTTTCTGCAAAAGTCCCTGTTATTATCATCTGTTTGACAATATTAAATCTCTGTCTTAGTTTGAGCAGTTTCTGATTGTGCGGCTAGTCGAACAGAATTTGTACGGAGTGTGTTGTGTGACGAACACAACACAGGCGTCGCACGTGGTCAGTATGTCAGCATCGATGCAGACTCGCTGTTGGGGGTTTTTTATAACCCACTTCCATTCCCCACTAATTGGTTTGGGATGGCACTTAATGTGGTGGACCCTTCCCATGAACGCACAGACGGAGTGGAAGTGGGTGTAGAGAGGGTGCAGGGGGGGGGCGGTTTGAGAGAGAGGGCCTCTATCTCTCCGTCTCTATCTCTCTCGGCCTCTCTCTCTCCTCCTCCCCTCCGGCTAGATCTGGACCTGCTGAGTGCTTCAGTGGGAGTTTGGGGTTCAGAGTGTGTTGCTGTAATGTTATCAGGTGACCGGGGGTCAGCCTAATGCGTAACCTCGGAGCACCAGGCCAGTAAATCATGCCGGCCGGCCCACCCTGGCCTGTTTTGGCCGGCTCTCCTCCCTAGATTTACTGCTCCGTAACCTTAGCCAGTCTGCCAGGGCTCAGGACAGCTAAATTGAATACTAAATCCAAGCTGCCGCCACCCAGCCTGCTCCTTCTTAATTGACAGCCCCCTCCACCCCACCCTCAACCACCACTCTCTTCTCTATGTTTCTGGGGTTTTTTATTTTCATGAAATGAAATGTCAGGAATGGAATCTGCTCATTCTGTGGCTTGTAAATGAAAGAAAGAGGCGAAAAGAAGATTGCAATAGGTGCACGGCGGTTATTTTTGAAAAGCCCGTAGCGAGACGCGGCCCTGATGATGTCGTTGATTTCACCTGAAGTCATAGTTTGAGAGATATAAGGATTCAATTACGTGCTTGTTTGTGTGAAAATCTCATTTGCTTGGTTCAGTTTGCACAAAATGTCTTACCCTTTCCAACACAAAAGGGCAGATTCTAAAATAGATCCACGGGAAAAGCATTAGCTACGATGGCATTGTTGGTCGTCCTGCGTTTTGAGGAACAATTTGAGACAGAAATATCCGGAGGTGTTTAGAGCTCTGGGCTTCTGTGTCCGTCTCTACCATGTATTTTTTTTTTTTTCCTGTTCTTCCCTCTTTATCCTCCACACCTCTCCCTCCGTTGCGACTCTCCATTTGAGCGCCCGCATGCGTGTATACAAGTGCGTGTGTGCGCCGCTCCCTAAACATCATTGACAGTCGCAAATAAAGATGGGTGGCGAGTGTGCCGCTCTCTTCCCCCTGCAATGCAAAAGGGGGGTTGAGTGTCATAAATCACCTTTTGATTTATCTAATCAAGCAAGGTCCTGCCGCGTGCAGACATTTGTCATTGGCAGAGTGGGGCTGGTGGTGTCAGGTTTATTCTGCCCCTCCGCTTCACTGGGCTGCAGCTGGTGGAGCCCAACGTCGGGATGAAGGGATTGGGGGGGGGACAGAAAGGAGGAGAAAGAAAAAAAAAGGACACAGTCATTAAGTGTAGGGTGCAGACTTTGAGACAAAGGAAAATGAGAGGATAGTCCACTGATCCTGTCTTTTTCTCTGACCCGCTCTCTCCCATTGTTTCTCTCTAATTATTTCAGCTATTGAGGGCAGGGATAGGAATCCATCTGCAGACGGAGGGATATTTAGATTTTCTCTCGTAAATTTATAGATTGGGTTTGAATTCTATTGGCCATTGTATTTATTTGTGTTACATGTGATTGTATCTTTTGGAACACAATTACATTCCTCAAAATAACTATTATCCACTCACAGGACTTTCCATTTAAAGTTCCTAAGTGTCCACGCAGAGAGCGTTCAGGGTTAACCAAATGTTTTTCACTCTAAAGTGATGATGAAAACACGACTTTGCACTGGAAGGACAGATCTTCAGTTTGCACACACACACAGGCTACACAAATACATTTACATTCAAAATGACAGTAATCAATGGTGATGTGCGGGCTCTCTCCCCCCCGCCGCATTGTAAATGTATTTGCAGTCTCTTGTCCGACAATCGTCTCATCTCTTTTTTTTTGGCGGGGATGTAATTTAGTTGCAAATTGACTGCAGGACGGAGGCAAAAATTGAAAGTTGAAATTAGAAATGGTTATAATAAATACGGGAGGCGGGTGCAGGCTTTGGAAAAGGTCAGGTGATATGATAGGTGCTCGCAGCCTGGACCATTCTGACCAATGGGGTGTCAGCGGCCTGTCATGAAGTACACAATATACACACACATGTGCACACCCACATCCACACAGGCCCTGCAGGGGCCATCGCAGGCAGTGGAAGACGAGATTACCTCGCTTTTCTGAGCTGCAGAGCAATTCTCGGATGTTCTTGGAAATTCACATTGTGACCATGTGTTTTTTTCTTTTTCTGCCCCCCCCCCCTCTCTCGCTCGCTCGCTTTCTTCCTTTCTTCCCTTCCTCGCTCTCTCTTGTCACTTTCCTTGACAGGCCAATATTTCAGGCTCCAGATATAGGGGATTACAAATAAAATAAGTGGAACGCCTACTTAATGCAACAGAATTAAAATGCATGAACGGGCCAGAGGAATTGATATGCGCCCAATACAAACACGAGCCACGAAATAATTTGAAATACAAAATGTTTTTTTTCAACCCCCCTCTCCATGTATCAGTGCTTTGATTTCCCTTTTTTTTCTATTTGTGCATCTAGCGTGAAGCGTTGACTCGCAAGAGTGAGGCTCACATATTGCCTTGAGTGACCAGACAAGGGGAGGGGAGGCAGGAAAGGGGGGGGTGATGGCTTAGGGAGAGAGGGAGGAAGAGAGCAGGGAGGGAGACTTGCTGTTGTTGTGTCTTTGTGTTTGTGTGGGTAAATTGCAGTGGCAGGAGTAAAGCAGAGCCTGCATGGCTTGTATCTTAGGATGAGGCTAATGAAAGATTTATCAGCGGCTGCAGCATTTATACAACCAGAGGCTGATCTCTCCACATTGAGCCCCGCTGTTAACGTCACACACGCTTACACGTGCGCACACAAACAGACACACACACAAGCGCCGTTGCTACTGTACCACCAGCCGTGACCGAGCCCCCGAAAATTTAGCATCTTGTACAGACAGAGGAGTTGTTGAGGCAGCTGGGGAAATGTATATGAACTAATGAAGTGTATAATATTACCATAACATTTAATGTATGTCGTGCTGTGATAATGAGCTTGCCGGAGTTTTCTCCATTTCACATTTCCTCGGGGCAGAAACACATCAGTGTACATGAATGTGAATAACACAGTCCACGCTTGTCTCCGTGCTTATGTTGTCTTGTTGTCAGATCATTTTTCAAATCATCGCCCATGTCCCACTGAATATTAACTTTGTACTCTTGCGATTTACTCTATTATGTGTGCATCAATCGTCTATTGACCATTTTGTGATCTAACATGGCCCCAAAATGTTTAAATGCATTAATTAGATTGGCAGTTTTATTTACTTGGTATATTTTAAATGCTCCTACTCCACTGCATGTGTGATCTATGGGATACTTTACATCAATGTTCTTAATCCAGTCAATTATAATTTTCAAAATGTCATTCTGCTTTTGAGCTCATTCCAAAAAGCTCAATAAAAACACCTCCATTGTACTTTTGCAGCTTCTAAACTGTTCTAAAAAAAGATTTGCTGTAAACATATCTCAGCATACATTACACAAATGCACACACATGTAATAATAACTGTTTAATTCATGAAAGACATACATTTTTAATGCGCCACAATCTCTGTCTGTGTCTCCCTTGACCTGCCAGGAGTGATCGCCATGTCCAAAGAGGTTACCGGACCGAATGCTACGGTGAAACATTCCCTCCCGCCGGATCGACAAATTGAAAGCCCACCAAAGAGGCCAAAGTCTGCTGAGGGGAAGACCTCTGCCAATGAGCAGGTAAAAAGTTTGTGAGAAACCGCCGAGCAAGAATCTCAAAGAGGTTACCGGTCTTGTTCCTAGAAATTCAAAGACGGGTGTGTTCTTGCAGATCCTGAGAGCGTTTGAGGTGCACTGTGGGTAATCATTTCACCTCGCTGGAGAAAATGCACGTAGGTTTTAGTGCTTAGCGCGCGTATATTTCAAGTGGACATCTGGCAATTCATATTCCAAATACATGTTGCAGTCTGATGTTGGATGCACATAAGGCTAATGACTAATGAGGCAAGTTCTTCATAAGCACTAATTAAATCTAACCTTCACCGTGACTGTGGGATGAGCTAATGGGAAGATACTTATGAACTCTAAGAAGCAAAAATGCTAAGCTAAGCATTAAGCAACTGCTGAAGCCAGCTTTCTACACAAGGGTTAAACGCAGCCCAACATTCCCTCCCTGACAGAGCTTTTTAGCATCAAGCACAGTGGGCCAGTCTTTGTGTGCTTAAGTGGAATACCTGCACTTGCCTTAAGCCTCCCTCCCTTTGCTTCTTTCCCCCTTTTGCATCTCTTTAAATTATATGTGTTTTTAAATTAGATTATGAAGTATTAGCTTGTCTGGTTCTGGGCCCTGCGAGGAGGGAGGACTTAGTCATTTCAGAAATGGATTCTATTAAGACAGGTGGTGGGGAGGCAGCTATGTTCAGAGTACTCCCTGTAATGAGGGCAAGGCGTAGCTGGGGAGAGTACACACCTTTGTCATCTGTAATCTCCTGATTAGAAATTCTGGGCAATCGTGTTTTCTGTTAATAAAATTGTATGAGTTGAGACTTAAGTGAATTACATGAAACATGGCTGATCTACATTTTCAGTTTGAAAGTGGGCACGGGGGGGGTTGGGGCGGGGGGTGTGTGGTGGGATGAGGTGAGTGGGCAGTGAACAATAGAAAAGCTCTGTATAGAGCCACTTTGAATTTTGCAAATAATTGTTGATTGTCACCCCAACAGTGCAGGGGAGAGGATTCTTGCATGTCTTCATCAAATCCTTGTTTGTTTTTATAAAGTTATTAAGTTATAAAATTATAAAGTGAGGTCTTGTCATTTCTCTAGTGAGGCAGACAGGGGACAGCAGGCTTTGCTAATAACAGTGCAGAACAAGATAGAGAACTACTAAGGAAAAATCATTCCTGCTCTTAAACTAATTTTTAGATTTGTTTTCTTGAAAATCATTTCATAATATCTCCACTCTCTTATTTTAGGTTCAGCAGTGTCCGTATTGCAACTACAGCAGTAAAGACGCCAACCGTATGCAGCTCCATGTGATGTCCCAGCATTCCATGCAGCCAGTTATCCGCTGCCCTCTGTGCCAGGATGTCCTGAGCAACAAGATTCACCTGCAGCTGCATCTCACACACCTTCACAGTGTGGCTCCTGACTGCGTAGAAAAACTTATTATGACGGTATGTGGTAATAATGATTATTATTAAGATATTTTACGTGTGTTCGGTTTTTACAATAAGTGTTTTGTATCCTGGTGGGGACTTCAGCTAAATTGATATAATAATAAAGAAATTGTTTTGGTCTTGATAGGTCGTTGGACCTGACACAGCAGCACCAAATAATGTTATGCATCCCCAAACTGGACAAGACAAAGGTCTATCTCTGATGGATTCCTCTACCTCCCTGACTGATGGGTGTGGAAAATCTCAAGGTGAGCAGAGTATGATACTTTGTCATGTATCAGGAAAAAAGTCAACAATACAGAGCATTGTACTTCAAATTGTATTTCTACTTTTAGGAAACATCGCAAAGGATGAGCTGACCAGTCAAGAAAAGAATGAATTGGACCCTCAGGGTGAGGAAGTCAAGCCCCCAAAGGAGGCCTCAGAGGCCCCAGACTGGAAGAGAGCCAGTGGGTTAGGACATGATAGCAAGTCCCCTGATACCCTTCAAGACCATCTCAGTGAGCTCCAAAGACTCCAGCAGCAACAACAGCAGCTCTCGGTATCTGATCGTCATGTCTACAAGTATCGTTGCAACCACTGCAGCCTGGCCTTCAAGACAATGCAGAAGCTTCAGATACATTCCCAGTACCATGCCATCAGAGCAGCCACTATGTGCAGCCTTTGCCAGCGCAGCTTCAGGACATTCCTGGCCCTCAGGAAGCATTTGGAGAATGGACATCCTGAACTTAGTGAAGCTGAAGTGCAGCAACTAATAGGAAATCTCCCAACGAATGGAGATATCACTGAGAGTGAGGCCAGGGCCTTAGAGGAAGCTCAGGCCTTTGAACATGACTTGGACAAAGATGATGACATTGACCAGGAAGAGAAGCCCAGTCCTACGGGAAGTGACAGTAGCTCTCTGCTTGATGACATGGGAGCAGAACCTAAGCGGACCTTACCATTTAGAAAAGGGCCCAACTTTACAATGGAGAAATTTTTGGACCCCTCTCGTCCTTACAAGTGCACAGTATGTAAGGAGTCCTTTACCCAAAAGAACATCTTACTAGTCCACTATAATTCAGTTTCCCATCTGCATAAGTTGAAGAAAGTCCTTCAAGAAGCATCAAGTCCTGTCCCACCGGAGACAAGCAACAGCACTGATAACAAACCATTTAAATGCAATATTTGTAATGTTGCCTATAGCCAAAGTTCAACACTTGAAATTCATATGAGGTCAGTACTCCACCAGACCAAAGCAAGAACAGCCAAAACTGAAATGAGCAGCAGCAGCAGCATCTCTGGTACTAGTGGTCCAGTCCCTGCAAAGAGTCCAGCACCAAGCACACAAGGAAATGGCAGCAACTCAGATGCTGCTAGAAGTGGTACACCCTCTGCTAACAAAGAAAACACTGCGGATCCCAAAGAAGCTAACAGCAGCAACAGTAATAAACAAATAACTACTGACCATATTTCCGCACAGGCAAGTCACCAGTCAGCGCAGGCCTCAGCCCAACTGCAACTGCAGCTTCAGCATGAGCTCCAGCAACAAGCTGCTTTCTTCCAGCCTCAGTTTCTTAATCCAGCTTTTTTCCCCCATTTTCCAATGACCCCAGAAGCACTTCTACAATTTCAACAACCACAGTTTCTTTTCCCCTTCTACATCCCAGGAGCGGAATTCAACATGAGCCCAGAACTTGCGCTGCACTCAGCAGCAGCTTTTGGAATGCCTGGCCTTACTGGATCATTCCTAGAGGACCTGAAGCAGCAGATGCAACAGCAGCACCAGCTGCAGCAGGCTCAGGCACAGCAGCAGGCTCAGCAGCAGCAGCAGCAGCAGCAGCAGCAGCAGCAGCAGCAGCAAGCCTCTCAGAAACAGTCTGAAATGCATCGACATAAAAACCATCAACTGCAGAACCACAAACCCAAAATGGAGTCCAGCACTGTTTCAATTTCAGAAATTCAAATGTCAAGAGAGGCAGAGGACCACTTAGAAAAACAAGAAAACAGAGCAAAACTGGAAAATGGAGGCGATTCATTAGGTGATGTTGGAAAAGACAACAAAGATTATAAAAGGTCAAAGTTCTCAGAGCCAATGATTCCCCCTCCACGTATTGTGTCAGGAGCAAGGGGCAATGCAGCCAAAGCACTTCTAGAGAACTTTGGATTTGAGTTAGTCATCCAGTACAATGAAAACAGACAAAGAAACCAAAGGAAAAACAAAGAAGGAGGTGAAAATGCAGAAATGAACAATGATAAGCTTGAGTGTGGAATGTGTGGAAAGCTCTTCTCCAATATGCTTATTCTCAAAAGTCACCAGGAACATGTGCACAGTCAATTTTTCCCATATGTGGAGCTTGAAAAGTTTGCCCAGCAGTACAGAGAGGCTTATGACAAACTCTATCCAATAAACCCTGCTTCACCTGAGACTCCACCACCGCCGCCTCCACCGCCTCCTCCTCCTCCGCCCCCTCCTGCTCCAGCCCCAGTGACAGCTCCACAGCCTCCATCTACATCAATGACCAAGCCCCAAACCCCAGTACCTTCACCGGCTCCTGTTTCCCACCAGACCCAGCACCAACCCTCTCACCAGGCACCACCATCCCAGCCACCACCCCCTCCTCCAACACCCTCTGCCCCACCTGCACCACCCCAAGTACAGCTTCCCGTTTCCTTGGATATGCCCCTTTTCTCACCTCTAATGATGCAGTCTGTCCAGCACCCAGGCCTGCCCCATCAGCTGACCCTCCAAATGCCCTCAATGGACTGTCTTTCCTCTGACCTTACACAGCTTTGCCAGCAACAATTGGGTCTTGATCCAAACTTTCTCCGTCAGTCTCAGTTTAAGAGGCCCCGCACTCGTATTACTGATGACCAGCTTAAGATCTTGCGTGCCAACTTTGACATCAACAATTCTCCTAATGAAGAGCAAATCCAGGAGATGTCAGAGAAATCTGGCTTGCCCCAAAAAGTCATAAAGCACTGGTTCCGTAACACCCTTTTTAAAGAAAGACAGAGGAGTAAAGACTCTCCCTACAATTTTAGTATTCCTCCCATTACTACATTGGAAGATATTCGAATGGAGCCCCCGCTCAGTGCCCACGAATATTACAGAACAGAGTCATCCCTCAACAAGAGGTCCTCTAGGACCAGATTCACTGATTACCAGTTGAGGGTACTTCAGGATTTCTTTGACACTAATGCCTATCCAAAGGATGATGAGATTGAGCAGCTCTCCACCGTGCTCAACCTACCATCCAGAGTCATTGTAGTGTGGTTCCAGAATGCCCGCCAGAAAGCTCGCAAGAGCTATGAGAACCAGGCAGATTCTAAAGATAATGAGAAAAAAGAGCTGACGAATGAGCGATACATCAGAACCAGTAACATGCAGTACCAGTGCAAAAAGTGCAACATAGTGTTCCCACGCATCTTTGACCTTATCACTCACCAGAAGAAACTGTGTTATAAAGATGAAGATGAAGAAGGCTATGAGGACCAGTCTTTTGAGGAATACACAGATTGTATTGAGCAAGGTCCAGTTAGGATTACCCAAGGACCTTTAGAGCCACCTAAACAGTCCCAAACAGGAACTGCCACCAGTTCTGGCTCAAGCTCCCCTGTGATGGCCTCTCCTCGTGCCAGTTTGGGGAAAATGTCCCCTAAGCCAGACATTGGCCCTGAACCTGAACCTAAACAAACTGAGACTGCCCAGTCACCAGTGATCAAGTCACTACCAGAGCCCAGACCATCTAAGGCTTCCACTCCTCAGCCACCTCCTCAGAAAGCTCCCCAGCCACAAATATCAAGACCCCATTCCCAGCCCCAGGCAGCAGCAGTGCCCTCAAGTCCACTGTCTCTGGCCCTTTCCTCACTCACAAACAGTCTACCCCACCAAATGCTTCAGTACCAGTGTGACCAGTGCAAGATTGCATTCCCCACTGTTGAGCTATGGCAAGAGCACCAGCACATGCATTTCTTGGCTGCCCAAAACCAATTCCTTCATTCTCAGTTCCTTGAAAGACCCATTGATATGCCCTATATGATTTTTGATCCCAACAACCCCCTAATGGCTAGTCAGCTGTTATCTGGAGGCCTTTCCCAAATCCCATCTCAGGGTAGCTCTGGTTTGGCCTCTGCAACAGGCTCTGGATCACTGAAAAGGAAACTGGATGACAAAGACGAAAGTGGTAATGACAAAGATGGAGGAAATAGTAGTGAAGAGCAACACAGAGATAAACGTTTGAGAACCACCATTACACCAGAACAACTGGAGATTCTCTATGACAAATACCTACTTGACTCTAACCCAACAAGGAAGATGTTGGACCATATTGCACGAGAGGTTGGCTTGAAAAAGAGAGTTGTGCAAGTTTGGTTCCAAAACACACGTGCAAGAGAGAGAAAGGGGCAGTTTAGAGCTATTGGGCCCTCCCAGTCCCACAAGAAGTGTCCCTTCTGCAGAGCACTGTTTAAGGCTAAATCTGCTCTAGATAGTCACATAAGATCCAGACACTGGCACGAGGCTAAGCAGGCAGGCTTTAGCTTGCCACCAAGCCCAATGATGAATCAAGACAATGAAAGAGGAGAAAGCCCAAATAAATATAATTTCTTTGACTTCTCACAGCTGCCTACCAAGACGGAGCCAAATGAGTATGAGCTGCCTGCTGCATCCTCAACTCCACTCAAACCATCTGAAGCCCAGTTAAAAAACTTCTTAAGCCCTTCATCCTTAAAAGCTGAAATCTGCGATGAAACTGAAGGGCCTAATATTAATTCAGCAGAAGCTTCAACTTATGATCTCATTAAGATGGACTTTGATGAGACATCATCAATTAATACAGCCATAAGTGATGCTACAACTGGAGACGAGGGTAATAACAATGAGATTGAGAGCCTCACTGCCAATGGAGGAGACAAGCTGAGTGACACCAAGAGTTGCTTGGGGTCAAATTCAGATGCTGGCAATGAAAGGTTCCAATTCAGTATGGTTAGCCCTTCCCTGAGCTATTCTGAAAGAGACTGCGACTCTTATTATAGCTACAGGGATTATGAAATGGATGAAAGCAATGACAGGAGTGAGTCATCAAGCCTAGCTGATCCCAGTTCCCCCAGTCCGTTTGGGACAGGTAACCCTTTCAGCAAGTCTGGCAAAGGCAGCAATTCTGGGGACAGGCCTGGCCACAAACGCTTCAGAACTCAGATGAGTAACCTGCAACTTAAAGTCCTGAAGGCCTGTTTTAGTGACTACCGAACTCCCACAATGCAAGAGTGCGAGATGCTGGGCAATGAGATTGGACTCCCCAAGCGTGTTGTCCAGGTGTGGTTCCAGAATGCCCGTGCTAAAGAAAAGAAGTTCAAGATTAACATTGGAAAGCCATTCATGATAAGTCAAGGCTCACCGGAGGGGCCCAGGCCTGAGTGTACCTTGTGTTGTATAAAGTACACTGCCCGGATGTCTGTCCGAGACCACATTTTCTCCAGACAGCACATCGCCAAAGTGCAAGAAACCCTGGGAAACCAGGTGGATAGAGAAAAGGACTACCTAGCACCAACCACTGTTCGTCAGCTGATGGCCCAGCAAGAGATGGACCGGATGAAGAAAGTTGGTGATGTACTTGGCCTGCCTGGCCAGCAGCAACTGACTTCGTTGGACAACAATAATGCACTTCATGGCCTCAGTCTACCCTCAGGCTACCCAGGGTTATCTGGCCTACCACCCGTGCTACTTCCTGGGGTCAATGGGCCATCATCACTTCCTGTTTTCCCACCCAACACACCTGGTGAGTTAGTATGACGAACAGAAAAAAAATATTAAATAGACTACAAGCTTTATGAACTGAGCTTTATCATGCACTATTTTATTCTACTGTACTACTGTTTATTCTGTATCACAGTGGTGTTTGTCAAAAAGTCTTATTTTTTAAAATATTTTAAAATGAAAAACGGTGGGACTTAGTGCATGCATATTGTCAGCATCAGAGTTGACCTGCTAATTGATAATTCAGAGATTTTTTTTTTTACAACAAATGTATCTATATCATAACTTTTGTTCATGTTTGTTTTTCCCCTTATTGTAGGTTTGGTATATTTATATTGTAATATATTGGCAGATTGAAATTATCATAAAGCGCATGGGAACAGTTTTGATCCATAACAAAATCTTAATGAGCCAGTGACAAATTTAACAACTTTATCTTAAACAATTTCCATTGGGATTGATTATTCAAATATTGAACATTTCCATATTTATATACCACTGTATTTCAGCTTTAGCGTCTCCCGGTGCTGGCATGCTTGGGTTCCCTACACCAGCCACCCCCTCTCCTGCCATGTCTCTCAGCACTACCCCAACCAAGACTCTTCTGCAGACTCCTCCTCCTCCTCCACCTCCTCCTCCTCCTCCTGTTCCCTCCACACCTTTGGCAGCAGCAAATCATACAGAGCAGCAAGGCAAAGACACAGAGAGAGACCGCAGCAAGAAATCAGGAGACAAGTCACTGCAGATGAAGGTGAAGGAACAAGAGAACGAGAGCGGCTCACGCCCTGAGACCCCCAGCATGGCTAAGAAAAGGGAGAAACAACGTTCTGCTCCAGGGAAACCAGGAAATGAGACTGCATTGGACGCGACACAGCTTCAGGCACTTCAGAATGCTCTTGCGGCAAGTGATCCCACCTCTTTCTTGGGGGGGCAGTTCCTGCCCTATTTTCTCCCTGGATTTCCCAACTGCTTCTCTCCCCAGCTTACTAGAGGGGTCCAAACAGGGGGGTACTTCCCACCACTGTGTGGAATGGAAAACCTGTTTCCATATGGCCCGGCAGCAGTCCCACAAGCTGCCATGGCAACTGGTCTCTCCCAGACCGCTCTCCTGCAGCAGTACCAGCAGTACCAGCAGTCCCTTCAGGATTCACTGCAGAAGCAACAACAGCAGCAGCAGAAACAACTAGAGCAACAGCAGAAACAGCAGAAGAAGCAGCAGCAGCAGCAGCAGCAGCAGCAGCAGCAGCAACAACAGCAGCAGCAACAGAAACCACCCCCTGTGAAGACACCCCAGAGCATACAGAGCACCACCACTAACTCTTTCAAACCAAAAGATGCTATAGATGCTAAGGATGAAACCAACAAAGGCTCTTCAAAAGAAAGCACAAAAGAAGATCCCAAAACAGATACCAAAAGTACCATGGATTTTCCAGACGCTTTTATTGTACCGTCCGTCAAGCATGAGTTTATATGCAGGAAGTGCCAGATGATTTTTGCTGATGAAGATTCAGTGGTGCGTCATCAGAAGTCCTTCTGTTACTTCGGACATCCTTTTACTGACCCGCAAGAGACAGTGCTTCGAAAGGCAGTGAGCAACTACACTTGTGTTGCCTGCAATGTGGTTGTTAACGGGAATGAAGCACTTGGCCAACATCTTCAGTCGAGCTTGCACAAAGAGAAAACAATCAAACAAGCAATGAGAAATGCCAAAGAGCATACTAGATTATTACCTCACTCTGTCTGCTCCCCTACTCCTAACACCACATCTACCTCGCAGTCTGCAGCTTCTTCTAATAACACCTTTCCTCATCTCTCTCGCTTGTCCATGAAGTCCTGGCCAAATGTCCTGTTCCAGGCCAACACAGCCCGGAAAGCTGCTTCCTCCTCCCCGTCTGCCTCTCCTCCTCCCCCCCTCTCCTCACCTTCAACGGTTACCTCAACTTCCTGCAGCACCTCAGGGGTTCCAACCTCACTACCCACCGAGAGTTGTTCAGATGAGTCTGACAATGAGCTAAGCCAGAAGCTGGATGATTTAGAGAACGCGTTGGAAGTCAAGGCTAAGCCGGCCTCTGGCCTAGACGCGAGCTTCAGTAGTATCAGAATGGATATGTTCAGTGTGTAGGAGTGACAAAAGGATCCCTTGCTTAAAGAAAAAAATAAGACTTTTTAAAACTGCAGTTCCAAAGTCTCTCTTAACCCAAAAAATTACAGTACCAAATGATTGACTCAGGATTGTTTTTCCCATATTGATATGCTGGCAAGATATTGATTGATTTTTGTTATGGACAGAACTGTTGCAGATGCTTGACTGAGCTTATATTGTATACAAAAACAAGGAGTAGGAAAAAATCCCACAGGCTCCCTTGGGGAGCTTGTTTCAAGCCAAAAACTCTCACGATAGCAAATTGCACCTCAGCTGGATTGTTTTCCAAATGCTAGCATGTACTGTATGGGATGACGATCCAGAACCCTCAAAGAGAATCTCTCTTAGTTTAGATAGGTGTAATTCAGTAGCTTTAAATTCTCAGGTCAGAACATAACATTTCTCATTTGTTAAAGCAGCAACAAGCCTGGGTACACTTGGCTTATAACCAAAACATGTCAAGCTTTATCGGACGCATTTCCTTGATGTGTATAGAGTACCAAGAGACAATATTACTGTTACAATGGACGATGTGCATATCCTTTTAGTTTTGCCCTACAAAGACAGTATGGTTTTGCCACTGAGGGAATATAGAATGGTGAAGTAAATGTGTATGATGCCCCTGTGTTTGCCAGTTTGTATTTCAACAAGCTGTATCTATTTCCCGCCCCATTTTTTCCTTTTTTTCTTGTAGTATATACTAATCTGTGCCAACTCTTACCTTCTCACTTTACCTCTGCTCACACCCTTTTCTGAAGAGGTAATAACTCTAGTTTTGATAGACTCTCTCGGATTATGTGAATATAACATTTTTCATTTGTGAATTGCTGTACTGTTACGGTACCTGCTTGTGTCTGGACTATAGTGCACTTACTTTGTTTTTGTTTGACTTTTTATTATTTGAGTAGGCCATTTGTTAATTTAATAGATTTTTTTTCCATTTGTATGTATGTATGTTTGTATTTTAATTATTATTTGTGTCTATTGCAGCAGCATATTGGTCCATATTTGTTACAGGATTGATGCCTAACAATCTAGAGACCTATTTAATAATTGGTGCATCCATGAAAGCAGTACTGTATACTTGAAACTGTTAAGGTACAAGTTGGTCACAATGTTAAAAAAAGGTATGAACATTTACGTTTGAAAATATGCTGCTTTAAAAGGGGGACAACAGCATTTGTGTTGTATATTAAAAAACCTTTTCCTGTACTTGTAGGACTTAAAACAGTGTTACACGTATACACAGACATTTATCGCATAGGTTGACGTCCTCCCATCGATTCTCTGGGCACTTCTGATGATCTACAGTTAAAGTCAACATTTTCATTTTTCCACATTTAGTGATTTCAACATTGCAAAGTATTACCTTACAAAGTTTGCTGCTACTGTGTAATGTTATTTTGCTTGCCATACATTCTCTCAACTTTCTACCAGACAAGATACTGATCCATTAATTGCTTTGCTTTGCTACCTTTTATTATTTTATGTTATTTTGTTATTTTGCTGTGGAACTAAGAATGTGAAAGCTGTCAAAGGGTGTTCAATTTTTTACGAATCACTTTCTAGTTTGGTAATTGAAACCAATGTGATTCATTCCAAAGTAACAGAAGGCTATTTGTATGAAAGAAAAAGGCTTGTGAACAAAGAAAGCTAAGCTGTTGTACATATTCGTAGTTGGCTGTGCATGGTACAAATTTATTAATATGAAGAAATGCAAAAATGTATTGCTTTTGGTATTTCCTATTCTGAGATGAGCAAGTAGCATGTAATGCAACTGTTTGACAGGTTAAATCAAATCATGCTTAGTTATTGTTTCAAACAATGAAATCAAGTAACATTTCCTTTTATGTTTTATTATTGTAAAGGTGTTTTTTTCAAAGTTTTAAAGCAAAATGTCAGACTTTAATTTTCTGCGTGAGCTTTTTAAATGTCATTTTTTGGATTTTTAGTATTTTAACATTTACTTTAATCCTGAAGACACTTTTCGATTGTGTTTCATAAGAGACATCCTGGCCTCCCAAGGTGCAATTCTGCCATTGTACAAACATGAGCGACTGTCCGGATTCCAAAGGCTTTCACAACTCTGGCTTTTTGCCTTTCCCCACTCTGTGGCTCAGCATTAAAAGACTGAACTGTCAGCTAGCATCATGTGCTAAGATGTTAGCCTCAGACAGGACGCTTTCCACACCAAGGACTGGTAAAAGCTAACAAACCAACAAAAAGGATGGTCCAACAATATAACTGTACATAGATATTGCAACTGCACAGCAGCCAAAAAGAAAAAAAAAAAGAACTTTTTAAAAACAAACGGATGGATTGTGTCATGTTTATGGGGACAGCCTTCAAAAGGTTGAAATTGGAATTGTTCTTCTGGATGTCAAAGGGATTTTCATGGCGCAATCATATCCTACACAATATGTACTCTTCAACATCTGGGTTACATAGGAAATGCACCCTGAGGTTTTAATAAGAAGAAGCCCCTATGGCTAAAACTTTAAATAAACTAAACCAAAAATGTTATTGATGTTTTATATATAGAGAGTAGTCGCATTAGTTTTTGTTACTGTACTGTTTGAGGTCTCAACTGTACCGTATCACGGTAATAACATGGTTTTGAAACCGTTTTTTTATTTTGTCACAGACCTGTTGTCATAGTTGAAATGACGTTTATTGTAGATGGTATTTGAACAACTTCTGGAAATAGTTCATCAAGTATGTTTGTTGCTCATTGTTGTGATACATTAAAAACTGTATCTGCAAACCAGCCTGGTCCCATCAAATATTCTTTATTTCATTTTCAGTTGGTTCCACACACCTCATTCATGACATTTTGCAACACAAAAAAAAAAAAGAATTGCATTTGGCTGCCGATCACGTCTGGCAATGCTTAAAATGTCCATTTCCATAAATGTTCTCTTTATCTCATTATGCTTATTGTCGTTTAGTTACAGTATATTGTTTGGTTAGCCATTTAAAATTCAAACAGTTTACATTTATATTACAATTTTAATATAAGTTTGTGAAGCTTTTATACATGATAACTTTTCAAAGCAGCTCTAGATGAGAGCAACATTTTAGATCGAAGCTGACAATCAAACATTTCAAAACAAGTTTTTGTTTTATGTTATTACATTTTGGATAAAGGAAAATGTTATGTATCGTGTCAACATCCCTTCAATAATTGTCATGTCAGTCACAGACTAAAATTCTAAATCACAAAATGGGTATTTCCCATCATTATGCTTTTTGTGGTAATCTGACTCTAAGCAGATGCAGGGATTAGGTTTTGAAGTGTCTGCTAATCTGGATCTGATCAGGTGCCACTCTGCAGCGCTGCCATCATCGGGGGAAACATCCACAATAACAAATCAAAAGCATAGATAAACAAGTGTATGCTCACGTGGGAGGGCAAAGAACATCTGCTGTTCCCTACAACTCCACTAGTGGATCTTCTTGTCATTGTACGGCCCGCGCTGATGATGTTGAACAGAGTGAATATCACTTACTGAAGCAAAGCATCGCGAGGCCAAAGCATTTTTTTGCATAAATTTCCCAGTCGATAAATAGATAAATAAGAAATTGTGTTTTGTTGTGCCGATTATAAACCGCCTTTATTCTTGAGAAGCAGAATTGACACCAAGTCGAGACGGCAGGGTGACTTTTAAAAGCTGAGGTCGACAGATGCTGTCACATTAAAAATTGCACCTCAGGAAGACCTCAACACAATACATCACGCCCTGCCAGCGCGACGCGTCCGCCACCGGTGTCAGGGTCACGGAGAAAGCCGACATTCGCAAGTCGTTAAATCCACCTAATGAAATTTCACAAGGACATCAAAAAATGAAGGGGAAGATGAGGATCTTTTCACTCGGGCACAGTCGGCTGTGGCCTTTATTGTTTCGCTCAAACACTGAAACAGCCGCAACATGTAAAAGCTTCAAAAACAGCTTCTTTTCTGCCCCCCACCCCCACCCCCCACCTACCTCCTTCTGACTTCACCCTCGCCCTTGACTAATGCGCTGCTGAATGGTCCTTTCCCGTTGCTCACCCTTAAAGTGCAGCCGCTTGCCGAGACAGGCCCCCATACTATGGAATTGAATTGTGTTTGACCTTTGTGGAGTAAAATGGCTGAAGGCCTTTCATTTTTCTGGCCTTCTCTGTGCCTAGAGGAAGGACCTCTTTACACTGCGTGTTCACTGTGGTCTGTCCGTTATTCAATGGGTGAATGAACTATGCACAGTGAATACGCACAATATTTGTTTATTGTTTACAAGTTCTGACTGTTTATTGGTCCAAGGAAATGTAAAATCTTTAAAAAAAAAGAGCTATTTTAATATAACTGTATTTTAGGGGCCACCCAATTCCACCGCCTAACTGCACTGTCCTAGAATAAAAATGCCCTCTGAAGAGAAGAGTAGTTCAGACACAGCTTTGCTAAAGAGGCCACAGCAGTGAGCGGTCTTGCCCCGAATACACGATAAAAGGTTTACTGTAAATTCTAAATGGCGTTTTCTGCAACCCATACATCACTCATGACCATTAGGTTCCACCCTCACTGCACAGTGTACCCTTCGAGCCACGGCTCTCCAGATGATACAGTGCAGAGGCTGCAGAGGAGGCAGATCTGGCTTTGAATAGCCTGCAGCCAATGGATTTTCTCTGGATAATACAATGTTTGGGACAGAGAGGCAGGGATTAGTCCAGACATACATCCACCACCCCCCACATGCCCAATCTAATTAGACTGGAATCAGTTTAAGATGAAAGCAAGCCCCAGCATCACCGCACTAAATACTGGAATTAGTATTCCCCGCATGGGAATTTAATGACGGAGACCGAAAATCCAATCACATTCACTCCCAGTTTAGACCCTCATGCATCGGGGGCCTGGACAATGACGAAACGAAAGAACAACAACAATGATTTGTCTGTCAATAGATATTGACCAGCTTCACATTTGAGGCCTCTCGCGTATCGGCGTTACGATGTTGTCATCGTTTAACGAGGATAAACAGCTTATAATCAGATATTTAGACAGTCTGTCTCTGATGTAAACCTTTGTCACACTCTGACTCTTCCAGAAGCGGCAACGCAAATTAATGCAAACAGGAGAGAGCTTGTTTTGGAGCAAACACGCCCATGTTTTCTTCTCTTTATTTACTGCTCATTGACATCACAGTCATGTATGGCTTCATCTATGGAACTCAAATCAACAGTGCAACAATACACACACGCTGCTTTGTTGTTTATTTTGGCCCGACACCAAAAAAAAGTTTTGAGGAAAAAGAGGGACTTGTTCTCGCTCATTTGTTCTCTTTCACTTAGAATGCTGCATGTGCACATAAAATCCTGGAATGGGGGGGGGATTGGTAAAGTTAGTTGTTAATCAGCTCCTCACATCAAAGCCATGATTGCTGCATCGGAATTGAAACTGTCAAATTATTGTTATCAGGCAGACAGCATCAGATCCTTTTTAGTTTCTATTATCCTGCAGACTTTGAGCCTCACATTCGCTGATAAAACGGAACACATTTTTTGCGGCGCACATTTAAATGAAACATCCTCTTGTCTCTTGACTTCATCGTGCCCTTATTATTATTTCCCCAACCTAAGTATATGCAGGCGAGGGGAACTCTATTTTAAAACTGCTAAATTGCACGCCATATTTCAGCGTCAGGTTGGTGATTAACAGCGAGGACCGGAAATAACTCCCAGCACCTGGTCTCCATCCACCACGCAATATCTCCTCCACCTGCGATTCATCCACCAAACCATTGCACCCGAGAAATCAGGAAACCATCGTCCCCCGTGAAGTAATACTCAACATGAAATCGTATTATTTATTGCTGGCTAGATTCGCGGGTACGCACCAAAAAAACCCTGTTGTTTTTTCCGCTAACAGGTGTAATGCAGCTTTAAGACTTCGTCCAACAAACTGATTCTGCAAAACTTTGAAACTTTCCACCCTCAGGAGGAAATTCACTCTGCTTTTTCACTAAATGCGGAGATAAATGTTGTTTGTTGAGCGGGCGGCGCTGGATCTGTGGGGAGCGGGACACAGCGATGTACGACAAAGGGCACAATTCTTGTAGCGATGCTTCATTTAAGATGGGAAATACATATTAACAGCATTTTCTCTGGATTAACCCAGGTGCCAACAAAGGCCGCACACAAACTAACATACGAGAAAAGGCAATATAACCTTTTTTCCCTGTATATCTTTCTTTTGGCCGTCTTGCATTTTACCGCCGCAATACATTTCATTTCCGAGGCACAAAGGGAATGAAGGAGAGTGAGGAAAATGGAGGGGGCAGGAGTACACCTGCTTTATTATTGCATTGTGGATGAAGGATACAATCACTGCTGGCATTTCCACAAGACACAGACAACTAGCACGTATTTTGAAGTGAAAGAGAAGGAGGCGGGAGGTGTGAGGGAGAGAGGGAGGCAGGCCTGAGAGAAAAAGGAAAAAGAGAGACGCAGACAGACCGACGGGCCAGCGGGCTGACGGGAGCCCGAGTGTCAGGGACGGGGGAAGAGGGGAAGAAAGCAAGTGGGTGACATAGACAGTGAAATGAGCAAGTGATAGAAGTGAAGTGAGAGTGAGAGCAGCAGAGAAAAGAAAGGGAGGGGCAACCTGAGAGGAATCAAACATGGGCTCCGTGCAACAGAGGTGCGTCGGCAAACGAGCATGTTATGGCAGCCCGCTGGGACTTCCCCGGCAGATCGTTTGTGCTGTTTCCCAATCTGTTCTGAGGAGCAGCGCAAGCCCCACATGGGGACGTGTGAAGGCGTCAAGATGGGATTGCTTAAGACAGATGAAACAAGGTGTTTTTTGATGCCATCTCGGGCGGACAAAAGCCTGATTTCCTGTTTTGCCTGTGACACAAAGGATGCTGTGTAGTTTGCTGAACAGTTCAAGGCTTTTTTGTTGTCGGGGGCTGTAAATAACTAAACACACGAGAGGTGAAGTTACGTTGGGGCTGGATCCACATGCCAAACACGGAAAAAACATGTGGCACATTTTCTCTCTCGTTTTTTTGGCGGGGGGGGGGGTATTTCTAATGCTTTACCACCTGTAACAAACAAAACCGTCGTACAGTTCTCTCATCAGTTCCTTGCATATTTTCCTCTGGCGTGAAAACAACCCTATAAAGTGAACATTTTGGCTCCACACCCACTTAACTCTGCGCAGCCACGGCCTTTCTTTACATCCACTGGACCCCTGAAACAATAGCAACAGAGATCGACGTGTCAGACTCTGTAATATTGCTTTACATTTTAAAGGGCGCAGAGCAGCCAGGCTCAGGATTTTACAAGGCAAGTTGAGTCATCGGGGAAATAAGGGAGCAATGGAGGGGGGAATGAAGGAATTTTAGGGGGCGATGGGATACGTCTCACTCTTTTGTTCGCGTACACACACACACACACGTGCGCACGCTCAGAAATCATACCATGTGCCGCAGAAGAGCAGGCGGTGAGGAAATGGAAGCTAAATATAAAGTGACACGATGCATTCCCCAGGTCATTTGCAGGGCCCCACACCAAATCACACAGCTCCACGGCGTGTTTATCACACGTGCGCGCGAGACCCCCCACACAAGTCTCACAAAGAAAATTATAAAAGCAGCCCAAATAAGCATGCCTTGTAATTTATAGAATCACTGACGAAGGGACGAGGAGACGCATTGACATCAAATTGGCTCAGATGCCGGGGCATTCTTATGGGTCTCTTTGTGCATCAACTCAGCATCCTGGCAGGGACATTAGTAACAAAAAGCTTTTTTAATGTTGAAATGAAAATTTTAATGAGGCCCTGTGTTGCTTTTCCTCTCCGAGTCTTTAAGAGCCCTCTAAATCATTAAAACTTGCTCCTTCTTTGATTTCAAGGTCATTTGAAGAAATAAGGCAGCCTTAAGTGGCCCTCAGACCAAAAGTGGCCTATATGCCAAAGACCGCAAATGAATGTAGCCTAATGCTTTTTAATTTGCATTCATCTTTAAAAACACAGAAGAGCCATCTCAAAGTTATAATAGGCTGAGATGGCAGTTGGGGGCCCTCTAGTCATTAGTAGCAATGCAGCTCCTCTGAAATGAAGGCCTCTCTCATCTTGTTTTAACTTAAGCCCATTACTACACAGATACATTAGCCGGCTGTCCATCGCCTGTTTGTCTGCATGCAACGTTTCCCGTCTGTGGGTGCCCACATGTGTTCGCAAGTGTGCACGGATCCACCTCCTTCTCCTCGCCCCGTGTGAGGAGAACACATGCGGCGTCGACGTTCAGCGAGCACACGCATGAGAATTGAAAAAAGAAAAAAAAAAAAGGAACGGGGGACCTTCGGAGGAGACGACATGCATTGTTTGTTTAATCACGTGTTATGAGATGACTCCCTGTAATTATGTTGTCATCTGCCCCGCTTCGACGCAGCAGAACTGGGCCGCCGCCGCATGCCTCGCTCCCTCGCTCATAATTCCACACTTCAAGCTTTAACGGTCAAAAGCGAGAAGTTCTCTCTCTCTCTCTCTCTCTCTCTCTCTTTTTTTTTCTTCTTTCAGTCTTTCATCTTTATTTATTTTTGTAATTACACACACCGCCGTGTAGAGACTGAGACCCTTGTCTTTTTTTTGGAGCACTCACATAAAGCCCATTTGACAGGCGCTGTGTGTCAACTCCCAGTGCATATGAGAGCAGGGGCAACAGATGAACAGTTTCTACATATATTGAACTGATGAGACAGCAAATAGCAGTGTGTCCTATTAAGCACAGCAACATGGCTCCTCTTTTATTTTCTCTTATTCCTACCATCCTTCTGTTTCAATTGTGCTCCACGTCTCCTTCTCCTCTCTGTTCTATTTCCTTGCCATTCTTTTCCCTCTTTCTTTATCTCTCTCTGTTCTGTGTGCGTGTTTGTGTGTGTGTGTGTGTGTGTGAGTGTGTGTCTCTCTGTTTCCCCCTTTTTGCTCTCTCTGCAAGGATAGGTGGTGTGTGTCTGTGAAAAACCGAACATCTCCAGTGAAATTGGTTTTCTGTGGAGAAACTGATGGATCACTTTGTGTTCCTGACGGGAGTAGGGATTGTTTATGCCATGCGGACAAATACACTTATCCGCACACACACACACACACACACACACACACACACACACACACACACACACACACACACACACACACACACACACACACACACACACACACACACACACTCATATACACACTCACACACACACACATGTATGCAGGGGTGAGAGGTAATCTAGATTGGGTGTAATCTAGATTGTCGCATTCCCAACAATAAATTATGGATTTAGAGGCAACAGCTGCAGCAGCCTTCCTCTTACCCTACATTTCCAAAGCATGCACACGCACGCACACACACACACACACACACACACACACACACACACACACACACACACGCACACGCGCACACGCACACACACATTAGCAAAATACAAATAATACAATTTTTGAGACAAATAACTTCATATGCTCAGCAAATCAGGTAGATCCATACACACACACACACACAAGTTGGTGCTATTGACGTGCAGCTATCCTGCATCCATGATTTCTTCCCACATATGTTAAAAAGCTTGTATTATTCATGATATGGATGTTAGTATTAATCTTTCGTGCAATATACATTTTAAATTTTTGTTTCTTGTTATGTGATTGTGTTGTGAAAATGCACCGGTTTTATCCAACGGTTTGAAAAGTCAAATGCAGGATTTAAACCCATTTTCTCCCTGAGCTGTGTTATTATCACCATTTCTTTCACTTCAGCAACCTCCATAATGACAAGTGAGAAATTATTCCATTACCAACAGTCTCTCCTCCTCCTCCTCCTCTCCTTTCACAAACATGCACATTTCACCATCTCATTCCGACATCGAAGGTGGCGTGAACACAAAAGGGTTAATTTTCCCATCATGCACATAAGGTGCTCGCTCACATATACGTGCACACGGGCTGTAGGACATTTACAAGCATTTGGAGCAAAATTTTGAATCAAAACAAAACCTCATTTTGACCATTATGTCCCGATGCTCTCCCCTGACCCGTTCACTGCTTTTTCAATTCCCATAATGTTTCATGTGCTGCCGCTCTCCAAAGAGACATGATGCCCTTCAGCACAGACACACACATCAAACGCACAAAATCATTGATTTTTTTTTACAAATGCTTTATAAACGCCTTTAATAATGATAAAAACAGGGAGTGATAAAAATCGTGCAAACAAATAGACATAAAAAGCTTCAATAGAGAAGTAATAGAGTTTCTGTATTGAGGAAAAATGTGTATTTAGACTTTATTATTTTTTTCTAATTGCTCAAACATATGAAGGGTTGTTTAATATTCCTATAACCTAAAAGTTGTGTCTTGTCTTGCACGAGTCAAATCACGCCTCCATTAATGTCCTGTGCAGGCGTCATAAATGACATCCTTGATTCCACCTAACGTAACATGGCCGAACAAAGGGCGAATAAAAATACACAAAAATTAGTAATGCTAACATGCAACTTCTTGTGCAGTCAGCTTGTATTAAAGTGTGTGTTGGGGGAAAAAATGTCTTTATTCATTCAGAATCAAATTCATTCCCTTGGTGTGTTTTTCCTTTTCTTTTTTTTCTTTTTTTTTTTGTTCCCACTTTTTATCAGCACTCATGCAATAAGTCGAGCGGAGATGGAGCAAATGTATTCCACCCATATGTATGAATGAATGAATGAATACGATTACCAAGTCTTGGATCCTCTCAAGGACAAAGTCCTGTGTGTGTGTGTGTGTGTGTGTGTGTTTGTGTTTATCGCTGTTGTAGTTCATTTGAAAACCAGTGTTCACCTACGTCCATGTCTCAGGTTAGGATGAATGCATGCAGCTTTGAATTTGAATTTTGTGAGCATATTCTTATTTCCGTTGAGTGTGTGTGTGTGTGTGTGTGTGTGTGTGTGTGTGTGTGTGTGTGTGTGTGTGTGTGTAGGTGTGTAGGTGTGTGAGTGTGTGAGTGTGTGAGTGCCATTAAAGGTTCATAGTGTCTGCCGAAGCTTCACTCTAGGACTCCATTGTACTTGTTGTACCAAACAATCATAGCATTAAAAAAGGTAACTGGCCTCAGTAATGACTTAATTTCTACTTTCAATTTCAATTATTTTCATGGCTTCACGATACATCTGCCATTAAAACCAGTTTCCACTTTGAAACTCGTGGCTAATCGGCGTACTTCCTCCGCGCACACACACAAATCCCCGTCTTTCCCCGCTCCCCTCCTTCACCTCCTGAGTGGCTGTCACATTCAAATGCAGCCGTTTGCAGGTGACGTACCCAGGAAATGCGGTCCTGTGATTGTGTTGCTCCGTCTTCCTGTGGTGAGGTATAGCCCGCGACTCACCAGAATTACCAACTGAGGGGAGGAGAGAGAGAGAGAGAGAGAGAGAGAGAGAGGGGTAAAGGGAGGAGAGGTACCATTAAAATGCAAAATCACCACTGCGGTGCGGTGTGCGGCGCCTCGCTCTTTCTCCGAGGCAGCCATCTTATGATGGAACGAGTATGTGTTTGATGGTGTGTGAATGTGTGTCCGTTTCAGCCTTTGTGTGTGTGTGTGTGTGTGCGTGCGCGTATATATGTCTGTGTGTTTGATAGAGTGTGGAGTCTAGCTGCAGCGAGGAATGGCGAGATGGCGAAGGGTTGGCAGGCAGGTTTGTGTGTGTCTGCGTGTTTGAGTGTGTGTGTGTGTGAGTGTGTGTGAGGTAGGGGTGATAAATCAGAGCTAGGTAAAGGCTTTTTAATGCAGCGGACTCCTTTCCCAGCCTCCATCTTCTGTCAGGGCTCAGTAAAAGATGAGAGCCCCCTGGGGAACAGTACTAGCCCGCAGCATAGCAGGGCTACGCCGCAGGTCACACACACACACACACACACACACACATACACACGGTGGCCTGACGCATAGTCACTGACTAGGCCTTGTGAATGAGTGAATACATGAATAACTGAATCTATTGAATGCATGAATATATAAATAAAACTTTCCACAGGAGCCATGTTTATTGATGAACAACCCCCTCCAAATAAATGTGTTTTTCAAATGATTTCCAAATGATTTAGTAAATGATTTATGGCCGCTGATATTGCATTTATATCACAGAAAATATTTTTTTGTACAAAAACAGAATGGATATTCGGTTCATTTCTGCCCGTGCTCCCGAGGTCAAACAGCCTTTGTCAATGATGTGCCGCGAGTCTTGATGCGGCCCCAAGTTTCAGGGGGCTGGATATGAAAAATATGTGGAATTTGCCAACATCTGACAATACTTAGTCGGCAATATATCTCCTGTCTGATAGAAAAATGTGTTCTGAATTGCAGATACGGTTTCTTCTCTGGCATACCTTTTTAATTTGACTTTGAAAGAAAACACACCGGGGCTCCTACCCGATAGACAATCACAGCTATGACGGCTGAATGTTGTGTAAGCCCTTTGCGGATGGGGCAGAGAGGACTCCAGCAGCTTGGCGCGGGAGACGAGCACAAACACTTGAGAACATAATACTTGACAACGAGCCCAGAGTGTCAGCGGAGGGGCCCCGACGCAGAAAAACTCTGGCGTGTGTTTTGAAGAGGGTGAAAGCAGAGACTGTAAAAAATGCCAGAGAGCTGAGTCTGAATTAGAATTTCAGAACATATGAGGCCCCAATTTATGTCCATTTTTTTTCCCCCCGTGAAAATTTGTCTTTATTAAACCATGTAGCGAGGAGGGCATTGCACCGCGGCCAAACCACAACTCTAGAAAAAGTGATGTCGACAAAAAAATTGGTCTTATTTCTAGGATTTAGTTGAGATAGGGGGGGAAAAAGTCATCATATAATAATGTCAGACAGAAGAAGGCACGGGCGGTATTTTCTATATTATGCCACACTACACTTGACCCTGCTCTAACAGGGTCAGTCATAGTATGCATATATATTAATTTGGTGGGTGCGACAGGAATATGAATGCATAATGTAGTTGACATGGTCCCCAGCTGGAACAATCCTCTTAACCCTGGCGTAATGCTCTCCATGTTAAGCTAAAGAACCACCCATGAATTGAAAAAAAAATATAGAAAATAGGACAAATTGGGGAACGTACATCGCCAGAGAAAACAAACTCCATCTTTGCAAAGTGTACAAGCTACACCACATTCTTATATAGTCTTTATAGACGGGAGGACTTTTGTATTATTGAGTTTCCGAACCCATGATGTACGACGGAACAACATCATACTCCGAGTTTTCCTTTCTCCGTGTTTATCAGCTCGGAGGACTCGTGTAGCTCCAGTCACAACCGCGCGTTTGTGGGTTTTGAAGCTTCCGTTTGCACTGTACTCCGTGTTGACGCGAGCGGGCTAATGTGTGTACGTGCGCGTGCGTGTTTACTATTCTTTCCCGTGCGCGCGTGTCACCGTGCATCCGTTTGGACCGAGCAGGTTAATGCCGGTTGACACTGATCTGCTCGAGGAGTCGAGACTCGCAGCGAGGAACCTTCACACGCAGGTATCCATGGCAACCACAAAAATTATGTTTCTTCCTTCCTCTGGCAAGCTGGAGATTCCAAGATGCTGAAATGCACAAATACATTGTCATTACCCAGCAGCCTCATACTTAACAGGGTTAGGCTTTTTTTTCCTGCCTGCTGTTCTCATTGTTCGCTGTGTTGCCTACACATGTAATTTAGAAATTCCTCTTGTTACATTTTCCAGACAGAAACTCCATATTATACTTACGTACAGGCAGGGTTGATGCTTCCTTCTGTTGCCCACAAGAGGCTGATTTATTGAAAATTCCATCCAGGGTTATTATTATTACATCTCTGTTCTACATTCTTACACATTTGTTTTGTTCGCAACGTGTTTCTGAGATTTGTAAAATTAGATTAAGTCAATAAAATGGAGTAATTGTCATGCTGGAAGGACATTATCGAGTATTTGTGACACTTTACATGGGCTCCTGCTTGTATTTGGTTGCCTGTGTGGACTGAGGGCCGTGCAGTAGCAGTGATTGACATGTGATGGGGAATAAAGCTCTGTTCTTCTCCACCGTCTGCCTCTGTCGCTGCTGACAACTTCTGGTTGATTGCACAATGATCAGAACCATATTTATGGAAATGAGTCTGTGGCTTCAGAAGCCAAAATATACAAGTAAATATCAATGCACGGTATTGTTTGTACAAAAAGGCGTAATAAAAATGTAATTAGGGAAACAAAAATGTAATTAGGGAAACAAAATAGAGACACAAAGACATTTTTACAGACTACAACTAACTTGCTCTTTATAAAACTGAATACAAACCCCTTTTTAACGTTTTTGATATTCTTATGATAATTTTAATAACCTTGAATACATTCACATTCACTGGTGCAACTTTTTGACAAGTTTATCAGAGTAACTTCAAATGTTTTGCACTCTACAGATGAAATATATTTTTCCAACAACCCTGTGCTTGACCGTATTGTACCGTTGGTGCACGAGTGCCCGAGACAACACATGCCTCTGTTTTCATCTCTTCGAGGGGAAGTAGGAATAAGCACATTGTGTCCCGCACGACATTCCTGAACAAGCAGAGGTTCAATCACATTTGCAGAAGTTATCAAAACTTTCAAAGAGCTCAGCTGGTGCCATAAGCCACAGGAAATTCACTGGGACATCTGGAGGGATGTGTGCAGATTATTGCTCATTTAGTCTGTTCTAGACATCAGTAGGGCGGCGGACTGAGATGGCCGAATGCACGCACAGACTGGAAGATGTGCACACACACACACAAACAAGGCTTTGGTCGATCTTACCCCAGGCTCACCGCGACGCACCTGCCTGTAATCCTCCCATGATGCCCTCGCTGCTCCTGACCCGGGCCTCGTCCAATCAAAGGACAGGTCAGGTAAAGTTTGCTTCCGTCAGTTTAGCCCCGCGTTAGAGTGCGGAGATGTGAAATATGAAATATGCTGAATGAACACGCTCGGCTTGGTGTTTTGATTTGATGCCGTCTTTAATAACTTGCCACGTTTTATAACACTGCAATTTAATGTTCAGACTTTCGGGGCGTTCTTGAAAAAATGTGTTTCCTGAGGCTTCAGGGAAAAAAACATGATGGGATTTTCAGATCAGACAGTTTTATAATGTATGCAATAGAAAAATAGGTAGGTAGAATATTTAAAAACTGGATTAAGAACAGTACGTAATGTTAAAAATAATTTTAACGGTGGAAAATATGGACAAATATAGAGCATGACAAGATTTATAACATTGCCTGCCTAAAAACATAATCGTGTATTTTCTTGATCTTTGTATTTATGTGGATCACAAAATATTCTGGGTCTTGCAAACAAAACAGAAAAGACCACATTCCACATATTCCCAAGCCAGTGACGTTCCATCTTTCTCAAGTTGTGAAATTCAACCAGACAAAACCTCAGCACCATGATAAAAAGCCAGGAAATCAACTTCCTTATTTTAGGTGTGATTGATTGTCCCCCTGACCCGTTAGACTGAAGAGGTGGTTAAGAAGAGGAGGCAGACGAATATAATTGGGCCCGGTGGTATCCAAAGCCCGGCAGGTGTTGAAAGAACTCTCACAGCACCGGTACCTGCGGAGACTGCAGCCATGAACTCCAGCACACCTAGGGTTTTCCCTACCTTGGAGGAATTTTTGGGGTGTTTTGTGTTTGGCAGGGTCTTTTATTGAATAGATGAAATATGAGAGATGCTTGTAACTCCTATTGACATATTGGACGTGCCACAAGAAAAACACACACAGGTGTCAAAAATCCTCGGAGGTGTCAACAAATAACTGGCGCGTTTTTTTTTTTGTGTGTGTTTACTTTGTGTTTTTTTTGGCATGGTAATAATGTCATTCGCTGCTTGAAAAGAGATAGTTGTTGGAAATATCTCCCATTTCAAAAGGGACGCATTTCCCCTTCCTCTTGAAAAGTAGCTAAAAGCTTTTGCGCCATTAGCACAAGGAGCGGAGATGGAATTTTGTTGCGGCGAGAGAGCCCAGGTGTTTGTGCTCTTTAATTTCATTAGAGATGCATCGGGCTTCCTGTGTCCTTCCAGCCATTTCAAATGAAGAGGTAAAAGCCAGGCCTGAGCTTAAATGAACATTCTTTCTCCGAGAAAAATATGCACGCACGAATCAAAGCTATTGTACTATCCTTATTAGCATCTGCAAGCCAAGGGCTCTGTTCCAATTAAAGAATACCACAGATGGACCATTCAACAAGCATGCACACAAACGAACCTACAATAGGTACAGTAAAGTACCCAGTATTACACGGCCCAGAAAAGAGCTTTTTACTTTAAAAACTATTTAATCAGGAAAATCAACGCCTCACATCAAAGGAATGGAGATGAGGGACAGGCGGATAAAGAGGCTCATCAAAGAAGGAGATCTAGTTAGGGATTCAACGCCCTAATTCCCTTTCTCTTAAAACCTTCGTCGGAGGGGGCACGGGGCCAATTTGCTCCCTAAATGGCTGCGTGTGAACGTGCAGATTGCTTTGCATAGCCGCTGGGAATCCGGGCTTCTTCCTCTTTTTCTTCTCCACACGGAACCTGTGAATTAGAAAAGATCCAAAGACAGATAGGCTTAGCGGAGCCTCAGCTACCTTCCTTAAGTCTGCAGCGCCCTTCCAACTTCCAACTAATTCAATCCATGGGCCTAACTCAATTAATAGACTTTAATGCACCGTTTCTTCTTTATCTGCTCCCTTTCCTGGGGATTGGGGGACCTGGGGTTGTGCAGTAATATCTGCAAAAGGGTTTGGATTGTGAGTGTCTGAATGTTAAGACGACGTCCCAGTGGCGTTGAGGTCGATCATGTATGCATTCCTACAGTCTGTGTTCAGCAGTAGTTCCTATGAGTCACACCCAGAAACAATGTGTTATTAACCACCCAGCCAAATTTGAAGAAATCCTAAACTAAATGATGTTAAAACAAAATCAGTATCTTCCGCTGTGAAATGTTCGGGGAGCTAAAACCACAGCTGACCCTTTTCATACGGTCTGGTGTTTTGGTCTTTGCCAGGGATCGACTGGCAAAACGAACTGTACCAACCAGACAAACCTAAGGGGAGGGACATTGTCAGTTCACCTCACCATTCACAAGAAACATGGGTAAAGGGTTATCTGGATCCTCAGCTCTTAATCAGTGTGGCCCTTCCCAAAGCCAATGCACCTTCTTCTTCATCTCATCATTCTTACCAGATTCGAATATGGAGAAAAATCTGAAAAACCTTTTTATTAAGGGAAGATGCATTCACAGGACAAAGTCGTAGTGTTACTGTCGGCTGTAGTAACTTGTGGTCGAGCCATGACGCTAATGAACTAGTTTCTATAATATTAGGGTATTGAGGAAGGGCTTTAATAAGTGTGGCTCCAGTACGTCATCGGGCCATGATGTCTCACTGAAATCTAGATATATCAACTGGTCCCACAAAACTGGGTTGTGTTAATGGTAAAATCCTAGAGATGTAATAATTGCTCTGTAACTTGCTCTACTTTAGTTTTTCTCCTTTTTCCTCTCTCACGTCTCAGGTGGACACGATGAGTGAAGACACCGAGGGTGATTTAAGGGAGGCTGCAGAGTAGGAGCTCTCTCTCCGTCATATAGCACAATTTCTGTTGTTGCAATTTTGTTGTTTCCTTTAGAGTTAGGGATCTGGTATAGTCCAGTTTTGTTTTTAGTTAGTTTCTCACTCATAGGGGGACAGTTTCAGGATCTGACGGCCCACTGCAGGGTTGGATCCAACTTTTCAACTTTTTGGCCAGGCCTCTACAGTCCCAGAGTTTAATTTAATGGCATTTTGAGCCAAGGGAAATTGTGAGATTGAGGCCGTAACATACTTCCTGCTATTATGAATATTTTTCCACATTAAATGGCCCTCAATACAACTATGCTGGATTTAACAAACACGGTTGAATTTACTAGTTATGTTGAATTCATTTAACACAGTTATGTTGAATTTACTAGTTCTTTTTTTTATGTTTTTTTTTTTTCTACCAAGCAAAATCTATTTATTAACAAATCTCTAAATTCCTCCTTAACCTGACGTTGTGGGACTCATCTTTACATTAATGTAATGTAGAGCATAACATATTGACATCCAGTCTTCCCCGTCTCACCCTTTATATGCATTGTATTGGCATCATTCGTCAAAATGTCCTTGATGTGAGAGAGCTCAGAGTATCAATGTGATGAGCTTTATGTTTTTTACATAATGTCAAACCAATCATCCAAGATTGTAACACCCCCAAGGTGTACATTTTATTTATTATTTTATTTTTAAATCAGCGAAAATGTGTATGTATGTGTAAGATACAATTAATCAATTTTGGACTTGCATTACCACCAAGGCCGTACAGTATTTCCTAGCACATGTATACTCTGCAGACCTGCACAAGTTGGAGGAGAAATACAGATCACAACGGTCAGCCGCACCGGTCCAACTACCCAGCATGTTCTTCAGGGCATTCGTGCAACCTAATGAGGACAAATATTTCATGCTTTATCCCCTCCGCTCAACAGAAACATTAACCTCATCTGAGTGCGAATGTGTGTATACGTCTCTCTGAGCCAGTAGATCTGAGACCAGCCCTCCGCGATAGGCTTTCTATCACGCCTGCAGTTCCGATTGATCGTCTCAGCAATCAGCAATTAAGCCCTAGTGATGAGAGCAGGGGAGAGGGGGTGAGGAGAGGAGGAGAGGTGGGAGGTAAGCCTCCACCCCCCCTCCTCCCTGGACTCCCCCCCCCCTGAAACACCACCCACCCCTCACTCTTCTCTTGTCAGCCCAGGAAAGGCTTCACTCAGCTGGGGTGCGTTTGGCCTGGGGCTGGGCTCACTGGTGGAGGTTAACTCCAGCATAAATAAGCATCTTTGGACTCATTACAGGGATTAGAGAGTAATTCGCCTGCGAGGAAGGAGACGACTGCCAGGGTTTTGGTACAGTTTACTACAGTCTTATAGGGGCGAGGGCCCTGGAGATTACAGAGGGAGAGAGATGGAAAGGCAGCAAAAGAGAGAAAGGCCAAGGGAAAAGAGAGGCTGGCTGTCAAGTCTGTGCATGTGTGTATGTGTGTGTGAGTCAATCCAAGCCCCCGGCTGCCCCCTTGATCTTGAGCATGTTGGGGTGCTGTGAAAATGGATAATGGGAGTTAGAACGACCGGGCCTGTCGAGAGAGAAGTGTGCTGATTGTTATAACTTTCCCTCATCTTTCTCCCCTTCACTTAACTAAATAAACACCCAAGAGGTGGCACTCTATCAATTTTAATGATGTTGAAATACAATTTAGGCACAAAATACACAACAAATGCTAATTTGGCAATGATGAGAGGCATCAGAAATTCCTCCCATTATTTATTCAGCTGACTTTCTGCATTTTTCATCAGAACAAATATTCCCATTTCAACAAACACACACACACACACACACTCACACAGAGCCAATTTGGAGCATAAATCAACACGTTCGCTCATCAAATATATGCTCTGTGTGGTTCTCTGTAGTCTGTCCAGTGCAGCAAAGACAAATAGTTCTGTCCAAAGTCCGGCTGGAGAAACAGAAGGGCCAGAGGATTGTCAATATATGCACGCATGCATTAAACATAGCAGGTCGATGTGTGTTCAGGACGGCACAGACATCATAAAGACTGAAGTCCAGTCATAAACTCATCCACGACGACCTTGTGAATCTTTAAAAAAAAAAAAGAGGGCTGCTGATAGATCAGGCGCAGCAAAATCCTTTTCTTCATGTTTTTAATATAGTTCTGTTCAGTGATAAATTAACCAAAATATTGTTAACATTAAGATTTTAAGATTATTCTGCAATAGGTAATTGAGACTGTTCCCTGAATTAAGTTTGGATAGCTATGAAATTATAAAACCCAATTTTTGATTTCTGTTTCACTGATGCAATTTCAAAAATAAACTCTTCTCCGTATCATTGCCTGCCAATCACCTCCTCCTCCATCCTGACCGGCTCCGGTTGCCCGGCCTCTGCACCACATTTGGGACAGGTGAGGCAAGCGTCTGCAATGCTGTGGCTTTTGATGCAGTAGTAGCAGAAGACATGCCGGCAACCCACTGTATGAGGCATCGTGGGCCACTCTCCGCACAGGCCACACTCCTTCCACACCCCTTGCTCTTCCTTCCCTCCCTCCCCAGTGGCCCTTTCTCCCCCAAAAACAAGTGAAGACACCGTTGCCTTCAGTTTCCCCGTATTGATCAGTGGCAACAGGAAGATGAGGAACTCAGCGAAGCCGTGCCACATCAGCTCCCGGTTCATGTACTGGTAGTCTATGTCCCGGTGCACACTGGCCTTGCTGAAAACCGCCTGAGCTCCCGTGATCCTTTCAGCCAGGACAGGATGGCGACCTTTCCTCAGGAACACAAGGAAGTTGAGGAGACCTGCAAGCTGGGCAATACTAGAAACAAGTGTCAGGCAAGTACGGACCCAACCATTGTCTCCTCCAGGCCCTCCTGAAGTCAAACCCAAACACAGCAGCAGGCTATGGGAACGGTCCTGGAGCCAGCGGGGGCCGGCGGTGAGCAGGGCCAGACCCAACTTCTGCCTGCTGGACAGAGGACTGTAACGGGGGGAGGAGGACAGAGTGCTGTGGTAGTGCAGGCTGAGTAAAGACTGGCCCACGGTGGTGCTGCTGGAATAGAGTGTGAACCTCCACACGAGCAGATGGAGCAGAGCCCTCAGTTCAGGCTCCAGAGGCGTGAGCAGGCCGGGGCGGCAGTTCTGGAAGCACTGGGAGAACTGGGTCCATACCAGCTGCTCGAGGGCAGAGTCGAGCTCGAGGGCATCCAGCTGAGTGATGCGCAGCACTGGGGTCTGCGGCTCGGCATCAGTTTCTGGAGCAGAGCTTCCAGCTGTCCTTTCCTGGTTGTCCCCGTTTTCCAAACCTGCTGGAAAAATACAGGACAAAGAGGTTTTTTTCAGGTGACTGTAATTTTGCAGTTTATATATCGAGCACAAAGACAAAGACTTTTCTCGAAAACTGCCAATAGTAAAATACTAAAATGTCTGATGACCTTATTAAATAACTTAAAATATAAGTAAAGCCATACTCGATCTATTGAAGTTATGAACAAAATAAACACAGGGGCAGAACTATTAAGAGGACAGCTCGGTTGTTGGGAGGAATGAGGCCCCTCAGGGTGAGGCCCATCCTGTTAGGAGGGTTATTTTTTCTTTATACATAGGAACGGAAATCACTTTTCACATGTAAAACCCGTCCTTAATGCAACCTTTGAGCGGCGCAATGCAGAGGAGCAGGGGGTCTTAGACACACACACACACACACACACACACACACACACACACACACACACACACACACACACACACACACACACACACACACACACACACACACACACACACACACACGAGGAGAAGCCCAGGGGCTCTTGGTGCCTGCTCCCTCTGGAGATAGGGGTGTGTGTACAAATCACATCACTAGGGATTAGGCTAACGGCACAGTCTCTGGTACACCGTAAACATCTGCCAAATGTGGAACAATTTTCTTCCCCCCAGAGTCGCCTCCATATGGGATCTCGCCATTGTGACGACGGGACCACTGCGCCTCAACTGCTCACAGTTCCCCCTGGTTTTATCTGGCCTTTTCCTCAAATGAAACGCTTTAAGGAGTGGAAGACTAACTAACACAAGGGAGAGGCAGAGCAATAGGGCCACAGAGAGGCCCCTTTTCTGACAGTGGCTTGTGTGTCTCGCTGAACAGGATTTGTCACGAGGCTTTAAAAGAGATTTCAGCTGGGTAAATATGGCAGTTTTGACTGAAAGCGAAGGGGATGATGGTCACTTTAGACATATCTCGAGGAGGTAGGGGAAAAAAATAACATTCTAATATATATGGTGGCAACGCTTGGGTTTATTGCGGTGCGCGGAACCATCTGTGCATTCATGATGTTTCAATAGAGCACCGTCCAAATAAGTTAGAATTAGCAAATGAATGAAAAAAAGGGTGAATTCACTCTGAAGTAAGCAGGTGTGACAAATTCATTGAGCTGCATTTGAAATGCTGCCATGTTTAGTGACTAGAACCTCGCCTGTGATGGAAGTAGAGTTTGGATTTTTTTTTTCTTTTTCAAATAAGACGGAGGTAGACTGCATGTGTACGCTCACCAACAAACAGGCTCCATTTGTTTAGCGTAATCTAAAAGTTTTTCCTTGATGGGAGAATATGTGCAGATTATGTGCCTTTGTGTGTGTATGTGTGTGTGTGTGACTCTATGTATGTCAAGTGTAGCCTTGATCTATGCAGAGCTCTAATACGGAGCTAAGTTAATCTATCAGTCCATAGTTATACACACACACACGCAGGTGGTGGAAATCCCCGTCACAGCAGCAGCCCTCTCGGGAAAGTGAACCCGACCGGGTCCAATATTCTTTTCAAAGCCTTTTATCGAGCAGTTTACAAGTTATGAATGAATATGTTTTATTTGGGCAAACACGGTATTGACAGCCACCTATCAATAGTAATGTGACTATTGTCAAGGGTCTGTCAATATTAATGTAATTATGATGTAGAGGGATCAGAGGGATGCCGGAGTCGGGGGCCAAGTAACATCTCCTGCCCACTGCCATATCAATAGCTGGGATTGCTATTGACAGCTTCCCTTCAGACTTGCAGCACTTGGCAAATATATAACAAGCAGACACTTCAGTCAATGCCGGGCTGCCTATAAAAATTAAGCATTTGAATTTACAGGGCTTTTACCGTGGACAGCTGGAAATCCATGTTTCTTATGTAATAGTCAAAAGTCACAGTCAATGCCGGTGTTTACAGAGTACTGACACGGTGTGTGTTAGAGGGCAGCCAGCACGGCATTTGCACACAAAAAGTATAGAGATACAAGCAGACGGGCGCTTTCTCTGATGTATTCACACACACACACACACACACACACACACACACACACACACACACACACACACACACACACACACACACACACACACACACACACACACACACACACACACACACACACCTGATGTGATATATCAACTTCATAACTCTCTCGTGGGTCAGCCAAACAACCGACCCGGAGACAAAATGCCCTCTCTTGGCGAGTCGGCAGCTGACAACGAACAGAGGCAGGAGGCAAGTTAGAAGAGTTCACTGGAAATCAACAGAAAAATCACCTAAAAAGTCTGAGGTGTCGCTTTTTCTGACAGAGCTGTGTAGAATGCTTTACAAAAACATCTTCCATGGAATATTAAAGGGTATTATGATTCAGGTCAGATGAGTGTTTTCTCTCTCTCCTTGTTACTTTAGCCTGTGCATCTTGTTCAGACAAAGATAGCACACTGACTCAAGGCTGACTGCCATAGCTTACAGAGTACAACAACAACAACAACAACAGCAGCAGCAGCAACAATACCCAATCTAACAGGGAACACAGTGTAACATTGCTTCAAGGCAAATGGGGGCCATGACCAGTGTGAGGAGGGAGAGATGAGGCAACAAAAGTGTACAGAGCATCAGACTGAAGCCTTCCAGCTGCGCCTGGTCCTCTGAAAACTAGACAACGGGCTGTAATGACAGCTACCCAACAGGAAGATGGATCGACGGAGAGACAGAAAAAGAAGACTGACGCTTCAGACAACGTGTCGTGAACAACCCCAGCTGGGAGCTCTGAGCTACTGTCTACTGACACAGTGAAGAAAAGGAACTGGGGGCAAAGATAGCTGAGGAGAGGGGGGAAAAAAATGAGGGAGGGGAAAAACAGATAAGCGCAAACCTCTCCCTAGGAGCTGACCTTCAGACTGACGGTCACAATAAAAGGAGGAGGGAACATTCCTGAAGCAGACACGTCTCAGCCATACGGAGGTGCGGGCACCCAGGGAAAAGCCTGTAGACAGAGGAAGACTGCACTTTTTTTTCTTGACCTTGGCTTTGGTGTCTAGGGATGGGATGAGGCTGTTTAGGGCAGGGGACTAAAGACTGGGGGATGCAGGAAAGGTGGAGCATCTCTGGGGGATTGCATTTAGCTTTCTCTGCCGCAGACAAATGCTCTGAAGCCGCTCACAAGGCTATCATTCCTCTCCAGTTGGAAACTGTGTGGCCAAATGTCTCGATTTAGCTCCTGGCGCGGTGTAGTGCACAAATTCCTGAGCACTTAGCTATGGTTGTTAGCATAATATATTTTCAGAAATAATGCATAAACGTTCACTTGGCTTTCTATGATGCTTGTAGCGAGAAATAGGCAATGCATTGGCAACGCATGCTGAATTACAACTTTACATTTTCTTCTCTTGCTCATGTAAATTAATTTGTGTAAAAGCCGTGGTGGATAAAGCTTATTTCTCTGAGCAGTCCAGTCTCATTTTTTCCCCCCTCTCTCTCTCCCGCCCCCTCACTTTATTGCCCTTCTTTCGCCTGGAACGAGCGCGAGCCTATTAGCCAAGGCCTGCTAATGTCCTCACTATGAAAACGGATGAGAATGTCAGATTTAGAACTTTTAAGACAGTGATGTCATACAGCAGACCACAGGCATTACAGGGACGCTAAGATTACCCAGGCGGTAACCAGACTAATTGTTATGAGTCTGTTTCATGAAAAATGAATGTGTGCAAATGCACAGAGGGGTCTTCAGGCAGTGTGTGCGTGTATGTGTGTGTGTGTGTGTGTGTCACACACTAATGCGTTATCAAGGCTCTCCTCTCTCTCTAATCACCAAAGACTCCTCCAAGCCATGGGGTAAGGGCCAAGTTAATGCCTGAACACACAAAAAAATACACATCCGTTAGAGCAGCACATCTGACACAGGAAAAAAATGTGCTCTGCTTAATCTGGTTTTCTCAGAAGGTAAATTATTTAAGAGAATTAATTGATTTCATGAGTATGAAGGTTGACTATGCTAAGGCTGTATGAGTAATAAGTACTGGGGTTTGCAAAAAAACAACTTAAAAAGTCATGAAACATTTAGAGGGCAGAGAAGCACAATGAATGTAGAGGAAACAGCGGAACTAATAAATGAGAGAACCGAAGTTGTGTCTTTCTTAGGAGTCAATGAGGAAGCGCTGGGGCCTCACCTCATGCAAATAAAATGTGTTATCCTGAGGAATATTTGATCAGCACATCTCTTTGCTTTACTTTATGCATGAATAACGGAGTTGTTAATAAAAGAGGGAACATTGTCTGTTTTTTAATCTGTGCAGCAATTAAAATGTATTCAGAAGTGACAAAACTTCTAAACTGGCAGCTGCTTTTTTTGGTCTACTGTAAAGTTTATGAGAATGTGGAGGCCACTGCACGATGGAGGATTTTAAGAATTTGCTGTGAAGGTCAAATCCCCAAATGTTAATTTTGTGACTTCCTCTTTTATGTGTATCTCTGAATCGGTTCGGTTAACTGGACTGTTGCTGTCCAGCCCCAATGACATGACGTGTTTTGTTTGATTTAAATTTGGAAGTTCAATGCGTTGATTTCCTGTAACAAAGAAATGAGTAACCCTCTGCGAATGTTCTGCTACAATGCAAATATGGAAAAAAAGATACTGTTATACTAGAGAGAACTGAATTATCACAATTAATTTGCAGTGTGGGTGTTCCCACCTTGTCTGTATGTCTACCAGTTCCTATCATTGTGGTACTTTATTAACCTGGCAAGTAGAACTAAAATGAAAAGGAAACCAAGAGGGAAAATAATGTGATGACACATTCGATAATTAATTATTGGTCACTTATGATTACATTTCTATGTTTCTTAACATTTTAAATTGAATACCCTTGACACCATCAGTCAGAATACATAAAACCATTACTTATAGCCCTATGGTGGAATTGTTTCCAAGTTTACAGATAACCCTGCTGCCTTTATCACTCGCCTTCATGTGGAAACTGTATAAAATGACCCTATGACCCCTGAGTAAGATCACAGCCCAATCTAACTTCAATGACTCCCTAAAAAAAAAAAACTCATTACACTAAGTGTTTAGCGTCAGAGGCACAAAACTATACTTCAATTTCGTGCAATCAGACGCTCTACATTCTCTTCATAATGCATTGTCTCTTAGTTTATTTCCCCACCCCCCAGCTCGTGCCAATCAGTCTTTAACAACAACAAAACCCAAATCTGCTCCATTTTGATAATAAGGCAAGAGCATTATGTGATAATCACAGCGGGGGGATTAGGTTTTTGGTGGAGTACGTGAGGGCAGCGCAGTCAATGCCACTGGAAGAGAGCGATATAACCGAGAGGCTGATAAGAGGAGAGCAGTGATGATTGGGATGAAAGAAATGAGGTGAGTCGTCACTTGGAAATCAATGAGATCAACTTCGCCTTGAATCTCAGTGCAAGGAGGGTTTTTTGATCCATGGCGCTGATTATTTAGGGGGAATAATGGAAGTATGTGCAAGGGAGGAGAACACACTTTAAGAGGGGAACACACACAGTCACAGCTTTGCCATCAAAGTAGCAGCTGGTAGATATATATATATATATATATATATATAGCAGCAGTGGGTCGTTTAAGCCACACACACACACACAACAATCCAGTTGATTTTAGATGCACACGTGTAGAAAAACGGGAGTAAACATGGAAGTAGAAACGCAACACATGAGCGAGGAGGCGAACACCAGCCTTTAAATCGTTTAAACGAAGCAGACGTGTCGCTTCTCGGGTTCCTGTGTGAAAACAGGGGTATTAAATGAATGAATACAGACTTGGCTGCTTTTTTAAAACAACACAGCTCGTACATATTTACCCATTTCTCTCCAGAAGAAGGCAGAGACACACCAGCGCTTCCCGGATGCAACGAAAACAAAACAGCACTTCCGGGTTGTCAAACACAAACCCCGCCTCGCATGGAGAAGTGACCAATGGTGCGCCGGAACGACGGGATTACGAGGCGCCGTGGACCGGATCGACCAATGGGATCGCGTGGTGCAAACGCAGCGGCAAAGTGCAGGAATGAACGCCGGGGAGAAAACACGTTGACAGTCCGTTGTAGAAACGGCTCCTAGAGACCGAGCAGCAGGTGGAGTCACGGCAACTCACAGAAAACAACACAGTTCATGTCATGCACGCACTCAAAATGGCAGAAACCCACCGTGCACAGGCTGCAGCCCAATAATGAAGCACAGAGCTGAGGTTTAAACCAGAGAGCAGTGGCACACAGCGTTAGCTTGTTAGCCTGCTAGCGTTGACAGGCCAGCTGCAGGGACTCTACTCGAAGCAATGTCGGGGAGTTGTGTGCGAGCATGAGCCAAAAGCCGGAGTCAGGGGCAGCCCGGTGGAAGCGGTGGGGACACGGGGGTGATGGTTCGAGCCTCCCCTGTGGAGAGGCACCAGCCCCCCGGAGTCCTGCGACCGGGACGAGCGACGTGAAGCAGCTCCTGAGCGAGTTCAGGGGACTTCACGAGCAGAGGCTCGAGTGGCTGCAGCTGGACACCGGCTTCTCACCGGAGGAGCTGCTGCAGGTGAGACGCCAGAAACAAATTCAGACCTTGTGGAGGTAGACGTGCACGGTAGCGTGGCCGAGCGGTCTAAGGCGCTGGATTTAGGCTCCAGTCTCTCTGGAGGCGTGGGTTCGAATCCCACCGCTGCCATTATGGCCATTTACACAGAAGATCACATGTTATACTGGTAATGAACTAACTTTGGACCGTGTAGCATCTTGTCACACTTGTTTGTACCATCAAAGTAAACATAGAAGCTTTGAACTTATATAGCAGCTTTTCTCTTTAAAGCCAAACTCATGCTTCTTCGATGTAGCCTATGCGTAGACGAGTATCCTAGCAGCATATTTCCGGCTGACTCGCCGCCATTTTGCAATTGAGTTAAAGAAACGAACGGGGACGATGTCTTTCTTTTCTTCGTTGCAGTTTTTAAAAAAAAGTAGTAATTGCTCTTCAACATCTCTCAGCGCCAACTCCAACACGACCCGCTCTGCTAGTAATGTATCAAACTGGACCCCTGACATCCTGAAACAGACGATCGGGATCATTTTCCAGCTCCTTGATCAGAAATAAAATCCTCCTTGTTCTTGTTGGGTTTTCAGGATTGGATGGACCCAATGTTTTCTTTTTCTTTTTTCAAGAAGTGAAAAGACTACGAAATCATCTTAACTGCTCAACTCCATTTTATCTCTCACTTTGAATTTTTGGATCAAATAAAATAATAAAATCCATCGGACTCAGTTTGTCTGCGTGATGATTTTTTATTGGACGATGATTAAAAAAAAATGCATTCGAAAAAGAAGGACTTGGTGTTCAAAGACCTCAACACTGAAATTGAACCACAGTTCATTTAACAGGGGAAACTCTGCAGCCTTCAGAGGATCCTGGCTTGTGTTCATGGTTCCAGTCAATAGCATAAATTACAGTTGTTAAAAAAAGAAATATTGAGGACCCCATTCAGACCCAAAGTCTCTTCAGGATGTTGTCTTCTACCGACATCAGTTGCCATTAAGTTATCATCCATCCAATACAAATCAAAGAGCATCCTGCTCACCGTGACTCGGACATCAGGAGATGACCTCTGTCGTGTCAGACAAATGACAGTAGGAAGCACAGGGGTGCTTTCATAAAGCCGCAGCACTTGTAACAGGTGGCAAATTGCATTATGTCTCCATCTGAGCGGCAGAGATCGGGAACACAAATCCACCCTCATATTTAAAAAAGAGAGGTTTCTAATCATCAGGATTGTCATGTGACATCATTTAGGCGCTGGATGTAGCCTGTGTGAGCTGAGCTTTGCATCAAAGCAAGTGTAACAAGGTTTCGGAGATGGGTTTCGGTTAGCCGGCCCCAGTTGAGGGCCTGCCTAACAAGGTTATGTGTTTCGAACCCAGGAGCTCCCAGGTCCGAAAAAGGTTGATGTGCACAGTTAATCAGAAAGCTTGTCCATTGAAAAAGAAGTGGCCATACATCCATGAACCCACTGCAGGTTTCATGATGTTAATCCATACATGCTGTTTTTCTTATGAGCTATGGCAGTTGCCAAAAAATATTCATTTTAGAATTTTATGGCTCCATTTTAATCTTCATACCTTAAGATATATTCTATTCAACCCTAGAATGTGATCTTAGACACTGTCACATCTACCATCTTTGTAAAATGACTCTCCCTGAAGCTATACAACAGTGTGAAATTATGCGTCAGGGGATTGTATAAACTGCTTGTTGACTTTTTTAGTTTGAGGGGACAGCTACTTGTGAACACAGATGCTCCTCCAAGGCAAAAGAAACTCAAGTTGCTCTCTCCTTTAACAGAGCTGAAATAATTGTATGTGTTGGCAACTGCAATGGAACAAGTGCACAAGCAGGTTTATGGCTTGGGTTTGGTTTTGGAAAGTAAAAATATGTTTTCAGTTTGAAAACCATCTCAATACAATACCCCAGCCCAAAGTAAATCTTTTTTTTTTCAGCAAACAACAAACATGGATAGATAATTAACCATGTGTATGTAGAACGAGTTAAAACTGACCACAGTAGACATTAAAGCTGGTGTAAGTGTTATGTAAAAGTATGGTTAACTGTTAGATCAGCAGTGGATCTTTCCACCCCCACCACAGTAACAGCTAGCTGTCTTCAGATGTGTGTGTTTTTTTCCCTAAGTAAGAGAATCACAACCTTTCCAGTGGGACTATTGACTCCCCATCCATTGAATCTCCCTTTTAAATTAGAGTCTTCATCTCAGTGGGAATACCCTAAAGACACAAGGGTTAGATACAGCTAAATAAAACATACATTTTCAGATTCTGTTTTCCTGATTGTCTCGGGAGCTCTAATGTTTCCCCTGTGAGGCCCTGCTCTTTCACTTGTGTGTCTGTCAAAGTGATACATGACATCACTTTGAGTTATGATGAAGCTTGGGGAAAATTATGTATTAATTTCAAAAACAGAGATTTGGCAGGTGAGAGTATAACATTATGATATACTGTCTCTGCATCTCAGCCTCATGTAACGATGTTGATACTGAAATAAATTCCCAATAAAGGGATTTATTGCATATTTTTATTTAGTTATTGCACAGTGAGCAATTTAGTGGGTGAATTATGGGTTCATTGTTTGATTTCAACACTGTAGACGCAGATCTGTGTCCCTACCCACACTTGATTATTTACTCCTTAACCAACTAGTTTAGTGGCCTAAGCATAACTATAAATTGGTGTATTGCGATCTATTTGCAATCAGTGGATATTATAGGAAAAATTCTAAAAACTTAGTCACTGAGCATTTTACAGACATGTTTCCTATTACTACTGTTGATGAAAAGTACAATTAGTTTCCACTCAAAGCATGTTAAACTAGAATGTTAAAGAAAGTGACAAAAAAGTCTACAGCTGCCCGTTGGTCCAGATCCACACCAAAAATGAAATGGTTTATTTCTTGGCCCATGTCCATCCTTACGATTTTTGCGTAATGCTTGTGACAAAAAAACCAAACAACAACCAACACACAAACAGACAGTGGTGAAATCGTAATCTTCTTCTCCTGCAAACCTATTTGGCCAGTCAGTAGCCCTTATGTTTGACTGCTATTTGTGATGCACAGATTACGTGTAAACGATGGATTTTGTTTGCCATTCATTTGTGAGTCTTGTAGAAAAGAAAACCTTCTTGGTTCTGCTGTCACCTTGTTAAAATGCAGTAAATAAACCACATTTTGACCCTGCTGTGCTGTTGTTCCTTCAGAAGAAAGAGGACCTCCTGCAGACTTACGTGAATGACCTCACAGACCAGAACCAGGTGCTGGTTCAGACCATTGAGGAACTGCAGATGGAAGCTGACCACAACCTTTCTAAATCGGTGATGAAGCTGTGCACCTCTGATGCTATATTTGATGTAAGATTTTCAAAATATTTTTTATTTCCTTTCAACTTAACAAGGTAGTAAGTCCAAATACATCAGCATTTTTTTCCTTTGATATTCTTGTATTTTATACAAATTTTGAGAAATCTTTATGGTATTTATTTCCTTAACAGATTTTTGTTTCATCAAGAAAAAGACTAATGTCGAAGGGTTTCAATACATGAAGAGGTGTAGAATATATCTAGAGGGATATTACACAGAATATTATTGTACATGCCTGTAACATTAATTGAAAAACATTTTGAGTGGTTGTAAAAACACAAGTTTGGAGATATTGTGATAGGCACAGTTTATTCTGAGGCACGCCCATGGCTCTCATTGCGTGTGCTAGAACATAAATATTTTAGTACATTAATTAATTATAAGCTCTAGAAAAAGTAAAAGACAAATCAGGGTAATTTGTCCATGTGCTTGTTTTTATGTTAGCAACATGAATGCAAAACCAACTTTTTTCCTCCAGCATATACACAAATAAATGTACATACATATCACCTTCCTGTTTAACCAGGGACATTTATTTGGTCTTATCCAATAAGTAAAGACGCAAATGTCAATAGAATGAAATGTGTACTCATAAACACTATAGACAACCATCACCTAACATGAGCACAACAGTAATAAGAATGAATTCAAAAGACAGAAACCGAGAGAGAGAAAAAAAATAAAGAATAACAGCTCTTTGCTTTTTTCCCCCATTGTGCAGAACCATCGTCTCCAGGATGCTTTGTTTGTGTGCACTACTCGAGGCCAAGGTCCCTTTGACTTCACAGAATCCAATCATCTGAGATCACACTGAATATGGTTAACAGTAAATTCAAGGAAAATTTATTGTTAAGACAGAATAATATAATTTTATAGAATTATGGCTAAAGTTAGGACAAGCACGGAGTCATGCTAGAAGTTTCTGTATAAAAGAATAAAGGCAAAAAAAGTTTGTTTTTATTGAGACCTGGTGTTTAAGATAGAGTGAACTCTTAAGGATAAGCTGCGTGTAAACTGAAAAAAAGGAGTTGAGCAGAGAAGGGCCTCTATAATTATATTCTAAGCTTGTGGCCCCAACCGTTTTCTGGAGGAAACTACAAATTAGCATTCATTCTGAATGGACTGGAGGTGGAAAGCCGTGTGCAAAAAAAACATGCTCCAACAAAGTGTTTTTCCTTTACCTTTCTTAATTCATTTTTTTCCCAAGTTTGCATCAGCGCAAAGCAGGAATATAAAGACATCATCACCACTTGATGTAGTGACCTTAAGGTATTGTTCCATTTCAGTTATGGCCAATATTCACTCTTTTGACTAGGTTTTGCACACAGAAAAGTAATTATGGTCCTTTTATACACCAAAGTACTTGTCTGCTATTATGGAGAAGGTCAGGGGGCCAGCTTTGTGTGCTCTCTATACTGGTCACAAAGGTCACTGCAAAGCATGTCCATTTTTTATTAATTTTATTGGTATTGGCATTGCTTCAGCAACAAAAAAAATACCAGCATCGCCACAGCCTCTCTTCCATAGGGCTTTCTCAGATGTCTTTACTGAATAGGCTGTACAATATTAATGTTTCTTGCAAACTATAGCACAATACATCTTTAGTGAATGGTGAAAATGGCCAAGACCTTTATTAGCTTTCAGATGTGTTAAAAGCAATGCAATTTTAGACTCTGTGCCAATTTGTTTTGCTCTTTTGTAGATTACAAAATTACACATAAAGGGGAAATAGGTGAAGGAAAGTTTGTAAAACTGATTGTTCGTGACAACAACAGTTTCTTTTGACAGCTGAAGACAAACGACGAGAGGGAACGTAATAGTTTGCAGCCCTGCCATTGAACTGTCTTCCGGGCTTTCGAATCTCCATTTTCACCCTCCTTGAATGACTTTGTGTGTTTTCGGAGCCCCGATTGGTAAACAAATACAAACAAATGGACTGCCTCACTCAACAGTCTATTAGGGCAGTTGGGGACAACATTGTGTTTCTGCTCCGATGTCCATAATGTGAAATCCAATCAAATGAAGAGCATTTAGAGCTACTTATGGCCCGTTCCACCATGTAAACGATGCAGTGAGCTCTGTAATGGGAGCTTGGGCTCACGTCTGATTGAATCGTAGTGTATGGCCTTGTTGATGCACAATGGGGATGAACTGTAATGGACACTGAGCAGAGTTAGTTTCGTGGTCGTAATGTCATGAAATCCAAGGCTTGTTTTCTCTGTTCTAGACTGCTGCAATTAGCCTGTTGTTTATTTGTCATCCATGGGCAGACGTCATGTCATCAAACGGTACTCCGTGAATAAGGCCGAACATCTGTCTTAACCTGTAGTTAACTTTAAGTGGGCTGTGGGACAATTCCTTTAGCATCTGGAAGTTTAGCCAACTATTAGGGAAGAATGTTTGCTGTACTGCTAACACCTGTGACACCACTATCTTGGTCAATCTCACTGAATTGTTGCTCCAACGAGGTTAGAACTTAATTTAAAACTTAATACAACGTGACCAAGGTCTTTATATTCACTTTCAAGTAGGGTCTTGTGAAGTAGTTTTTATGGATTCTGTATGTAGATGAATGGTGGTTATGGTTATTCCAGTGGGAGCTGGGCTCTAAAACAGCATTGATAATCCGTATTAAGATGTAGACTCCCAGTCCCTGTGGTCCTCTTGCCAGTATCACTCTTTATTTGCTATGGTTTGCTTGAGTTCCAGCCAGGGAAAAAACGTACGGAAAATGCTGAACTTTCTTTGTGTCATTCAGTTACAATAAAAAGCATTATTATTAGTTCTGAGGAGTTTGGAGTTGGAAAACCAATGGGGAAACTTTCCATTTAGTCATTTCCTTCAATCTTCCCGGTGATACTCTCATTGGACAGTCATTTTGGCAGCTTAAGGATTAGTAATCATAAAATGCAATAAAACCGCTACTTTATTGATCCCTGTAGAAAAGTTTTTTTTCTTTTCCTGCTAGCTTTATTCCAGGCAGGTCAGAGGCACAGGGGCAGCTACAGAGCAACTTCTGGAGCTGGCAGGGATTCAGTATCTTGCTTAAAGACACTTTTATTGGCCAGATGGTTGCCAATTTTAGGTTTCAATGACAATTGCAAGATGGATAAAGCACTCACGCTTAATTTGAGACGTACAATTAGGAAAACATAAATGGCCATGGTCAAACCATTATCAGGTTATATCACCATGTTTTTGCCCCGCTTACAATAGCCTGCAGGAAGATTGATTGGTCAGGACTTGTGCAGATAAGAGTTAGTCGAGGGTCTGTCTAAAGCCATTTGCAGACGTGAACTCTGGTAAATGTCCAGAGAATTGGGTTAAGATTTTTATGGAGTTTGCCTTTCACATTTGAAGAATGCAACAGCAGTTTGTGTCCTGAACATTCAGGTGAGGGGTGGCGCCTTGTTGTCTTTTAAAGTTGAAATCTTCATCTGTGCACTCTTCATGTATTTCACCTCTTTTTCATCCTGAGATATTTGTCTTCTTTTTTGTTTTTTCAGTTTTGCCTCCATTGGTTTTGGACATTTTGTTCGGGAACTGGCAGGAAAGGTTCTTGAAAATGTCTACAGCCACTAACTCAGATGTTTGCCTTCTGATGTCAACTCAAGAATTTGCTACTAATAATTTAGGCCCCCTTGTGTAAATTCCTGACATGGTAGGAAAACATGTCCGCTCTTTTCTAGCTAAGCCCAGCCTTAAGTCTTTTACTATTAAGCAGGTTGAGTGGAGGGTCAAATGTTTCCTCATTGTCAGTCCTGTGGCTCTAATCATTTATTATCTCTCAATGTTTTTCTTTGTAGGACCTGAATCAACAGAGGACCAACCTAGAGCTAAGTGATCATCTCAGAGATCTGAGGTCAGGCATGAACTCCATTACACAGCTCCTCCAGCAAACCGGACACCTGCACAACCTTGACGTGAGTCTTATTCCATATATTCTGCTGTCTTTTTTTTCTTCTGCTGATCTGCCTTTAATGGGCAATTTGGTACACTTTATTTGTACATTATGTGCACGCTGTGCAAATCTGTGTGTGTGTGTTTGTCTGCGCGGTGCACATTTAATACCCAGGGTTTGGCCCCTGGCCTGCAGTGCAGTATGGGGTGCTGTGAAGGCCTGAGGGGGATCAGTGTAGATCAGAACAGATCAGTAGGGATCATTTGGGATCAATGACCCTCTCTTTGATCCACTCAACCTGTCATCTCATTCCCACACAATTTTCCAATTATTTCCATACCAGACAAAGTCAAAACACCCGCACATTAGTCAACACATTTTTTCGGAGTCATTTAGTCATTTGGTTTCCTTGTTTATAAAAGTTAGGGTTATCAAATAAGACCTAATTTATCTTGTCTCATTTCATATCTGAGAAGGGAAGAAAAACAGGTTTTAACAAGTGTCAACTGTGTTTGCTAACCGAATGCTGGGAATGTCTCCAGCTGTGATAAGAGTCTCCATTCTTTGTGTGATTCACAAAGTGACTGTTTATGACATTCCCCATAAACCACAGAACGGGGGCTATTAAAATCTTAAGGCTCTGGAACCAAATGAGAAAATTGGTCTCATGACTTAATTCATGCTAATGAGAACGTAATTTTTCCTGTCATGCGGAGCCCCCTCTGTAGTAGCTCTCTCAAGACCCATTTTGCCTCCACGACTGTCAGCAAAACAGTACATAAAAGAAGTATATAAGTAATGTTGTAACTGTTGGATGAAAACAGAGGCTTTTTTTTTTCAGAATCACCACAACTTTTTTGAATTCAAACAGATGGTTAGCCTCACAGCCACGCTTCAAGGAGCATTAAGAGCAGCTTCAATTGGATTTCATGGGGCAGAAGCGACACAATATCCAGATTATGCTATTAGTTTTACTAGCATTATTCACATAATTTATTTCTATCACTGATTAAAAACAGAATTGGAAAGACTGGTACATATACTACTCATGTTTTGCACAAAAAAATAAAATAAACAGTTGCTGCGGTGGCGCGGCATTAAATAATCATTCATTAATCATAATCGAGATACAAGTTTGAAATAATCGTGATATTGATTTGAAGGGTTTAACCTGAGCCAGGCCAAAAACAATGATAGCAATCGTCACTTCTATTAGTAGCATTCAGCTGTAACAATCTTCTACAAGTTGTTATATATTAAAATACACAGGTATCTGATTAATACTCTGTGTTGGCCAATACGCAAAGTCCAAGCATTGTAATTGATAACCGGGAAGGGAAAGAACTCCGCTCCAAACCTGGCTGGACCCTCTGTGGTGACTGCTCTGCTCGAGTCAACGAGAAAATGTGTTAACTCAATTCTGGTCTGCATTAATAACCATCCCTGAACTTTGTGACCTTTATCACCCCCTCTCTCTCTCTCTCCCTCCCTCCCTCACACACACACACACACACACGTATATACATTTGCTTGTGTAGCAGCTGCTCGCAGGGAGAGCCGGAGTGTGAGAATGAGAGAGCAGGGAGGTCAGAGGGTTGCGATGGTTGACTATGCTAATGCTGCTGTTAATGACTTTGCTGTGAGTGATAATTGATCGTCTTCATTACCATATTAACTCCACTGCCCCCACCCTCTCAGACCCCCACCAGCCCGCAGTCTCTCTCTATGCGGTAATGGATGCCCCCATTTGATCCTTGGAATAATGAACTAATTAGCTTAATTAAAATCAATAGAGGTGCCAATACCAGGTTAGACATCTCAGGGACACCGTCTCTATCTGCAGGGAAAGGAATTCTCCGAAGGAAAAGGGTGAAAGAGGATGGATGGTAGGGGGTTGGAGGGGAGATACGTAAACAACAAGAAGGTTGGGAAAAAAGGTGAAGAGTAAGGAAGGACAAGAAAGTGAGACACAGAAGAATAGGAAACTCTTTAATTAAAAATAAATAAGAGAATGAGATCAACAGAAAGAAGATGAGCTGGGCATGCACAAAGAGGGAGAAAGTTGGGATGAGAGGAGGTGTAAGTTTGAAGATCGTAAAATGTGAGAGATAAAATTTAAAAATGAGTGGACAAGGGCAAAGACAAGAAGACGAGAGAGAGAGAGAGAGAGAGAGAGAGAGAGAGAGAGAGAGAGAGAGAGAGAGAGAGAGAGAGAGAGAGAGAGAGAGAGAGAGAGAGAGAGAGAGAGAGAGAGAGAGAGAGAGAGAGAGAGAGAGAGAGAGAGAGAGAGAGAGAGAGAGAATCTCCGAGGAAAGGAGGGAGCCAGAGAGAGGGGAAACTAAACGAGAGAGAGAGAGGGCCAAAGAGGTTCCTAATGCTGATTTATGAGTGCTTGACCGTCGTTAGCTGGAATAAATGGCTTGTAGGAGTGGCTGCAGCATTACTCCCCGCGCAGGATACTAAGTGCATTGTAAGGTCAGCCATAAGGCCAAACTTACATATGTAGTGCTCTGCCCTTGTAAACCTTTGTTAATATATCAGCCACAGGATGGAACTGTAACCAGTCCATCTGATACACTGGGACAACTGTGGCTCTCTAACCTGTATGGTAATCATGTCGTTTCAGCTTTATCCTAAGGAAACAAATGTGTGGCAGACAGAACTTTTACAGAAAAAACATTCAATGCACCAATTGGTATGAAAATGAACAGCGATTCATCGATACGGCAACTGACAGCAAATGATTCTCCTATTTTATTAACTGATTAAAGTAAGTCATTAAATAAAAATGTGCTGGTTCCAGGTTAGTGTGTGATGATTTAAATTTCCCAGTGTTATATCTGTAAAGTGAATATTGGGTATTTCCGGGTGGTCAGAAAAAACAAACAGGGAAATTGTGATTCGTAATTTTTTTCTCACTTTTTTGTCAACCAATAAAACTAGGAAAAAAATTGATTGATTGTAAAAACAAAGACAGATAATCAATATTCACAGACATACAGTTCATGCGAATGCTTTAAGAATTGTTTTGCAGTTTCTTGTGGCATGAGCCTGCTGTGTAGCAACATACTAGCTCTGTAGAGCATCATTTGCTGAGTGTAAAAATTCTTCTTCAATAAAAAAAGTTTATTGTGCAACTGTTTTGCATAACGTGTAAACCTGGCAACATATGCCACCGTGGCTCTATAGCCTCACAATCATTCTGCAGTGACTTTGTGTCGCAGTAAATGTTTTGCTTCCGAAGATGCTGACCGTATGAAAACATTTAAACATGATCACTTAAGCCTGTTCAATCAAGTCTTCCTGTTGTAAATGCAACACTTGCTCTATTGACTGCACAGACAGGACAAACTATATTTGGGAAGATTCATATTTAGAACGCTCCATCCATTCGTCAATCCTTTTGGGTGTCGTGGCGGGAGTTGGAGCTAAACGCAGCTGCTGTAAAGCAAGAGGTGGGATACAACCTGGATAGTTTGCCAGCGTATCACAGGGCCAACATACAGAGACAAACAACATCACGCTATAGTTAATTTGGAGTCTCCAATCAACCTAACCCCAATCTGCATGTCTTTGGACTGTGGGAGGAAGCTGGACTACCTGCAGAAAACTCAACATGGGGGAGAACACGATACCTCCACACAGAGAGATCTCAGAGTATGCCACACTAGAAATGGAATGAAAAATTGTGTGAGTATTCCGTTTATTTATATCTAAGTCATCCCGTGCACTTGATGTGATATAACACAGAAAATAGCCTTGAGTGTGAGGTAGTAGAGTTCAGTTCGTTCCTGGAGAACTATTATCATGGCTGTATCACTGTATTACACTTACATCAAGCTGGACAAAATTAAAGTTCATTTTTAGTACACACTCACTCTAAACATGCAAGCCTCGACATAGGAGAACTAGACACTGGCATGCCCCTTCCAATCACCGTCACCATGAGTTGCATTATCCTGTTTTCTTCCTCTCCATCCCTTGCTTTCTGTTGTGATCTGGTGACTCACGCACACACGTTCCTGCTTTTGTTTTTTCTCCTCTGTTGCTTTCAGTTGACCTAGCTCCAGACAAAAGGAGCGGAGGGTAGAGGGAAAAATGGAATGATTGCGTAAATGGACGGCTATTTTCAGATAGAAAAGAATCAAGAAAAAGGGAAAGTGAGGTGGGGGGGGGGCTGAGGAAAAAAAAAAAGAGCAGGGAAGAGGATACGTGGGTGAGGGGCAAGTGAATGAGACAGGAGGAGACAAGACAATGTGATGAGGCTGGAAACAAAGAAAAAGGGAACAGAGGAGAGAGGAAAGAGAGTACAGGGACAGAGAAGGGAAAGAGTGAAGCGATTCTGTTAATGACTGTTGCTGTAATAAGTTTACTTAGTTTATTGCTGTCTTACAATAGAGGTGCTTCTACTATTTCTACTTTTTATATCACTAGTCCTGCCATGACTCGAAGTACGTCTGCTATTTCTCCTTGTATATCTGCAACTATTACTTTTCTGTCTGCTAATTGAGCTGTTTTCATACATCAAAATGTCTGGAAAATTGGACATTTTCTGGAGTTTGCCTTTCCCATGTGAAGTACACAGCAGGAGATTGTTGGGGTCAGACGCGTTCACAAGAACAGGGAAATGTTTGGAACATTTATGTGAGGAGTGGCGTCTGGGTAGAGTGTGCAGGAGGCCATGATGTATCAACTCCACTGTGGATCGACACAGCCTTCGACCTTTATCGCCAAAAGCTGTTGTATCTCGTTGTCTTTCCAAGTTGACATGTTTGCCGATGTCGTCCTCATGTATGACACCTCTTTCTCGTCCTCAGACGATGTGATATCAACACGCACATTAGATCACAGTGAATTTACTGGACATTTTCTTACACGGGCTCACTCACATTTTTTTATGAGAGCAGAAAAATGTACGCAAAATGTCTAAAGCAACTGACTAGGACATTTGCATTCTTACTTACAGTCCCACTGGAAATTGTCTGGAAGATATGAAAGCAGCTTACTACTACTAATACTACTATACTGCTTTCTTTTCTGCAGGGTCAACTAGTGAACAGGTCCCTGTGACATTATTTATGTGACTATTTTCCACATCCTCTCCTTCTCCACTGGAGATGAGGCAGAACCCCTTCTGTAAGGATGTATTGCATCTGCCTGTTCTGTTTGTCTAAAAACTGAGTCAGAAAACTGATGTGATGCAACATTTGTGTAATGCGCCCTCTGTTTCACTCTCACTCTCGCAGCTTTCGGCTGAATTACCTCAAAACAGTGGCTCTCAAACTTCCTTCAGCATGCCCCCTGCAAAAGATTCAGCACCCCCACCCCGCAAACACCAACAACAAAAGGGGAAAGCAAATAAAAAAGGCGTCCAATTTGAATGTTTAGGGAAATAAAGGTCAGCACAGTATCATCAGCAAACTCGCTGGTATATTTTCCCTACATAAATTGCATTCATTCAACATTCACTCCATATTTTCCCTCCTCCACACCCCCACTGCTGTGGCTCTGTGACCCCCAGTTTGAAAACCACTGCCTTAATATTATATTCCTTACCACTCTTTAATGGTATAGGTATATTACTCATCACACACACACACACACACACACACACACACACACACACACACACACACACACACACACACACACACACACACACACACACACACACACACACACACACACACACACACGTAAGCCTTCCCTCTAACAAATGAGTTTACCGTGGTCATAACCTTCACCGGGCTCATTATCATAGATTGCAGGTCTTTTCATAAAGCTGAGACCACTGGTGACGGATTACTAACCGGTTGGACACTCACTTATATGCACACATACACACACATTGTGATCTGTAATGAGACCTTATTCCGGACACCAAACCCAGCTGCCTGTAAATTACAGCTGCCACTCCGCCATACATACTTAATCAGCTAATGTTGTTTTATTCCTTATTATTAATTTGCTCCCGTTTCTGATTTATCTGACGCGCTATGCACCGCACCAATATTTTCTCTCCTTTACAGTTCAGAGAGGCAGAGAATGAGAGGAAGCCGTGTGCTTATTCATGTACTTAGGGAATTGCATCGGCAATGAATTGACTGGCTGTTTAGGCATACATAACACAGTCTACTACTCACCTTAATAATGTAAGCAGGTCGTAGCTCCTGCTAACCCAAGGGTATATAAGGCATGCATACATAGACACACACACACACACACACATAATCACACTCCCAAACACACACACAGCCTACCAATAATAGTTAGTGACCTCTGCGTGTGCTGGGTCTTCTCGTTGTCACGCTGGGGTTGCATTGGAATGTGAATGTTTTATGATTGGGGGAGAAAGGGGTTATTTGTCTTCTGTGTTTATGTCTGTTTGTGTGTCTTTGCTCAGTGACCAGATTTATATGTAGAGGACACACAACTAGTCAATAACTACTCTTACTTTGGCTTTTTATATATTTTTTTTATATCAATTAACATTCCACTGAAAAAAAACCATACAAACAATTATTGTTAAAATGATCAGTACATTAAAATGAATGAGTAAAGAGCATCTTGAGATGGTCCGACCCATTAAATGCTCTAGAATCACCACTGCATTATTATATGAGAACACACGGTCAGATCAGTCCAACTTCGGATTCGGCTTTAATTTTGGTCCAACAATACAACTACAACACTATATTTGTTTGCACGGCTTTATCTTATTTTTGATGCAGTCTACACAAAGCATGTCATGGCTATGCTATCGATGCTAGCTATGCTAACTAGCTGCTATCCACCAGGAAGGCCCGCTGAGAAGGTGCTTCTCTTTGGGGCTGCAATAGAGATGATATTCCTGTGTTTTAGAAACACACATTTACCTACCGAAACCAAAGTGGTGTCTGCCTACATCTTGCATCAAATATTAACTTCGCCTTTGATGGTTTCAGACTCATCCTTCCATCTGCATCAGCTCCTTATTTGGATGTTTTTTGTGTGTTCATGTGAGTATATTTTCATTCGTATTTCATGACCCTGTATCCTACATATGCACAAACACACAGTGGCACACGGACACATACTCAACATGAGCATATGCATAATTAATACACAGACATGCACAGGCTCGTACTTAAGACACACACACACACACACACACACACACACACACACACACACACACACACACACACACACACACACACACACACACACACACACACACACACACACACACACACACACACACACATACACATACAGGGCAATGTGTTGACCTGTGAGTCATTGCTGTCAGCATTGATTTCCTTTTCCCAGAGTGACCCCTGTCACCACAACGATAGAGTGGCCGATATTTCACCAGTACTGCTGGGTCTCTCTTTTTCTATAGAGCGCCCTGTCTTTCTCTCCTTCTTTTTTCTCTCAGTCTTTTTCTTCATCTCCCTCTGTACTGCACCTCTTTCCCTCTGCAGCTACTCTTCATCCCCTTTCTTCCTGTGGCCCTGTCTGTTTATCCTTTATTAATAGTCATGTGTAATGAAGAAGCTGGGTCACTGCAAGTGTTACATCTCTCATGAGTTAATTTGTATTTTCCTGTATGTTCTCTTTTTGTGCATGCCTTGTGAATTGACCTCACAATAACAGTGGTGACCCTTATTTCTCACCCGTCCTCACACAGACCAGCGTTCACTTAGAAAAGGAGCCAGGCAGAGCCAGGCAGACAGGGCGATGGTAAGGGTTATTCGAGTCCAAGGAGTTGTACCACGTCTGAAAATGAACAGAAGACTGCGCCTTTGTGTTCACTTTCATTTATGAATGCACTGTCTCCTCAGCTCAGTGTCCTCCTTTTAGAGAAAGTGACTTTGTGTGCATCAACAAAGAGGGAAGACAAATTATTAAGACATGAATCATATTCATCACCTTTAATCTTCAATTAAATGTTTCTGTATTAGAATTTGTCAGCTTTTGTGATTTGACTTTGGTCATTTATGTTCAGCTGTCCCTGTTTTTTGAATGAGCGAATTATAAAGGAGATATTTTTTTTATTCAATCGTTGACATGGTTACACTTTTCCCGATGGTAATGTTGCCATGGTCATCAAGATGTGAATCCTGAGGTGACAGACTTCACACGTCTATTCCTGTGTGTCGACAAGCTTCATCTCAGGTTACAGCATGTGGAAAAAATAAAATGATAACTTTCTCCAAAATTATTAATTAACCTTTATTGAAGAGTGTCTAATTGATAAATCGAAATCTAAGTAGTATTAGGCGATAATTTAATTATTTTTGAATATGTCAGGGTTAGATCGGAAAACTAGGTCTGGACGTCTTCCAGAGTTTGTTCTTCACGTAATAAGAATGCAGCAGGAGATTGTGTGGGTCAGAGGTGTTCACAACACGTCTACACTGGCTCCATGTATCACCACGCATCAACTTCAAAATCCTTCTGTTAACTTTCAAAGCCATTCCTAATTTATCACTTGGTTACCCCAGAGACCTCCTACACACTTACACTCCCTACTTGCTCCCTACGGTCTTCATCAGCACATCTGTTGACGGTACCAACTGTTAACCTCAGCACAATGGGAGCTAGGGTCCTTCCCTCCTGCTGCACCCAAACTCTGGAACTCCCTTGTCCCACCACATCCACACACTGGACTCCAATACAAAATTTAAAACTGCTCTTAACACCCATCTGTTTAAACTAACGTACTCACCTTAACTCCTTTTCAATGCACCTTATCTATATTTCTGTTATCTACAAATATTGATTTTAATTTACTTCCAAGTTCTGCTCTTTTACACTGTTGACGGCAATTATGTTTTATTGCTTTTGCTGTTGATTGTATGTTTCATGATGATTTTACGATTTATTGCTGTTGATGTTATCTGATGTAAGGTGACCTTGAGTGTCATGAAAGCTGCCATTAAATAAAATGTGTGATTATTATTATTATTGTTATTATTACAATTTCCAGAACATTCAGATGAGGGGTGGCGCCCATGGTGGCGTTTTCCAAACATTTTATTAGGGGCTGGCAGGGAAAGTTCTGGTAAATGTCCAATGCATCTGACTCGGGACGTTTGCGTTCTCATATACGGGCCCTTCAAAAAATCAGGTAGATACTGTGCGGCTTACCTTCTAATAATTATAAGTTACTCACTAAAGTCATTTTATCTCAAGAAAAGTTTACCCTTGACTCAAAATACCTAATAACTTCTTTATAATAACTCCATGAATCAAACACACACATGCACAGATCCCTGCGTGGAGAGAGCGGTAACAGAGTTGGCCTCAGGGACTCTGTCTCTCCTTGGGGAGGTTGCGCTCCTCAGGGTTTTTTTGCAACACCACTGTCCCCATGGCAATATGCAAATCCCCATATGATATTTACCACCATGAAGTTCTCCAAGGCCCCTGAAGACTAGTTCTCTTTCGGCTGTAGACCATTCTGGAAAGACAGGTTTATACTTACTAAGTTTCACACATTTTGACAAAACTAATGAAAGTAGCATTTTATAAATCTAAACACTCTCACAGGACATATGTTCTTATTCCAGATTTTAACATCGCTAGAGCGACACCTGCACTTAGGGAGAGGTTTTGTCTGAAAGTACGTTCAGATTCAATAATGTCTATCAGGGAAATGTTCACTAAAGTCAACAAAGTTGCTTTAAGTCCGCGCATTTTACTGAAGTTGTTTGGAGGTGCTTTGTGTGAGAAAGCAAACGTCCGAGTCAGTTGCTCTGGACGTTTTCCCAGACTTTTTTTGGTGTCGGTGAAATGTGCGGGTGAACCCTTGTGAGAATACATCAGGAAAATGTAACAGTGAGCGAGTGGGCATGCCGATGACGTTTGTAGCACACAGTGGACATAAAACTGGAAGAATACAAATATCTCAGAAAGAAGAGTTGCCTTACTCTGCTCTACTGCTGATGAAGATGTCAACTTAGAAGGGCAATGAGATACAGCACATTGGTGTCAATGTGTTGTAGACAAAAACGCAACGCAATATGTCATGTCCGGCCTCCTGCATGCTCTTCCCAGGCGCCACCCCTTTGCCTAAATCCTCCGGAAAGCTTCCTGTTGTTGTGTTCCTGCTGCGTGAAGTGAAAGGCAAACTAAAAACTCACAAAATGTCCCGAACCAATTTCCAAGACAGTTAATATCTTTAAATGACTCTGTTGACAGTTAATTACGCTTTGGCTGTATAGTGAGTATCTTTTCTAGCTCAGGATGTAGCACACATCCTCTGTGCGTGATCCTGAACCCGAGTCTTTTAAATTGTTTGAAATCAATGGACCTTTTTTAATGACCATGGTGTTTAATACCATTCCTTCAAACGTGAGTCATGTAAATGACTACTTGTTCTAACAAGAAGCACAAATCAAACTTTATACAAGTTGACATTGTAATGATTACCCGGATGTCATTAAACAAATCAACTGGTTTCCAAACATAAGTATAACATTGCAGTCAATATTTTGTTTTTTCCAGAAGTTGTCATTTGAAAACTAAGAACACATCCAAAATTTGGTAGGAAGTAACCAGTCAGTAGCCTGACAGCCCCGCAGTGCAGCCAATTAAAGCACCCAGCCAAGCAGGAGTCGGTGGTCTGGCACAATGTGGCACAATTGAGTTTGTGGCTGTGCAGGCTTTTCTCTGCCATTCCTGCGAAACACACTGAAGGGTGTGATGGATCCTCAGTCAGCGCACTCACTGTCAGAGAGGCAGGGATTTGCATCACACCTTGAGCATTTTAAATGGCTGCACATATGATAATAAAAAATAAAAAAAAAATGAAATAAATGAAATGAGTAAATCAGGTCTCATGAAATGAAATGACAGGCAGGTTGAAACAGCGGGTGAGTTTGTGTGTTTCTTGCCACCAGCGTCAACATTAAACACATCAGATTGAAGCCACCCTCCAGGGTAGCATCACTCAGCCAGGTGTGTGTGTCTGTGTGTGTGCATGTGCACGGTGAAACCTAAGTCTTTTATCTACTTTTCCGTTTCCTCTGGTTTTTTTGTTTATCTACAGATTTATTTATATATTTTTGTTGAAATGGTGAGCACACACACACACACACACACACACACACACATTGATCTATCGATGTATTGATGTGTGAGTGGGTGTCAGTTTTTTATTTTCCATTTCCCTCCAATTTTTTAATTATTTTCCCTTGGTATAATCTCCTGCAGAGTTTTTTCTTTACACAGTTACAGTAAGTTTGAGTTCTGTTTTTTGTTGTTGCCAAAAGCAGTCAAATTCTGAAAGTTACTTAGGTAAAAAAAAAAAAAACTGCACAAAACAAAAAGAAACGCTTTGACAGAATTTCCTGATTTTCATTTGGGAAAGGTAGAAACGTGACTTATTTCACACTCCAGCAGTATCCCTCGGTGTAAGTGCTCTAATTCAAAACTCCTAACAAAAGTGATGTGATATTTAGGCTGAGTAGACTGGAGCGTCATTACTGTTGCATTGCATTATTATTTTCCTCATGGCTTTGCTTGTTTTTTCCCTTGTCCAGATTTTTTCCTCTCAGTTTCCAGACTCTTCTCTTACCATTTTCATCTCTGCAAGGACAGAAAGAGGTGCACATTTATTTCTATCTAGCACTCTCTATCTCCCCCCTCTCTGTTTCTTTTTCTCCCTCCCTCCCTCCCTCGCTCTCCCACTTCTCTCTCAGGACCGGAGGAGGATATGTCTCTTTTTCTCCATATTGACTTTCCAGGTCAGACTCCTCTTCTCCTATTAGGCCAAGCTAACTGATCAATACATGGGCCTGGTGGGCTGCTGTGTGGACATGCAGGCAGGCACACGCAGCAGGCCATGCCATGGTCAAGTGCCACACTCATTAACACACACAAACACACACACACGCACACACTGTTGAAACAATTTCCATCAAAATAAAATCCAACAAATTACAATAAAATCTTGTTCAATTAATCCCTAATGTAATGACTACATTAATCAGTCAATCAATCAGTCGAGCATGAATTTATCAATCTTCCCCCAGTTGGCCGCTTCAACGTCAAATGTGGAGAAGCATCAATCTCCTCCTCAAATGTTCTCCTCTCTTCTCGTCCCCTGTTGTTTTCCCAGCTGCTGAGTTGTGACATCTGCAGTACTGCGACATGGATAAGCAGCTGCCAGAGATGGAGGGGGAGGGAGGGAGGGAGGAAGGGAGGAAAGAGAGAAAGGATGGAGGGCCATAGAGGACAATGCATGAGGGAAGTGACGAGGGAGGCGGGGGGTGCCGAAGGGAGGGCGGGGCGCTGACAACCAGCAACAGTTAGGTGTGCTGCAGGTTGAGATGGGATGGTGAGGTGTGTGTGTGTGTGTGTGTCTGTGTGTGCGTGGATGGCAGCGAGCCAGGCGGTGCCATCTGGCTGCTTGACAGCGCTCTTCTCATTAACAGGGAGGTTAATTGCTGTGGCAGCACCCAGGCTGTGTCAAACATCACCCTGGGGACATGGCGGCAACAGACAATCTTCATGTTTGTGTACGCACATGCACAAATGTGTGTGTGTGTACTTGCATTAAATATGACTGTGGAGACACCAAAAGTCTTTTCACTACATAAAGACGGTTGTCGACAACCTGCCGTTTAGTTGGTAAGTATGTTAAGAGGGCAGTATAGAGGACTTGTGTGTGTGTGTGTGTGTGTTGTGTGTGTGATTTGTTTGTATACGTGTGTGTGTGTGTGTGTGTGTGTGTGTGTGCACGTGTATGCCACGCTACATGCATGTTTATATTATTCTTATGAATTATGCCTTGTTTCTGTAATGATGTAGAAAGAATTAGGTTTACAAAGCCAATGTCTATAGCCCTGAGGGCACGGGCACACACACACACACACACACACACACACACACACACACACACACACACACACACACACACACACACACACACACACACACACACACACACAGGGCAGGGGGAAGGGGTGGCAATATGCATGTTATTACTGCATATTCATGACTAATTTTGTTAGCCTTGCCTAATAGGCCTGAGTGACAGCTTGAGAAATCGAGAGCCTGCTTTCATATCACACACACTCATGGTTTCACACACACACACACACACACACACACACACACACACACACACACACACACACACACACACACACACTCCAGTCACACTCATTCACCCTTCTCTCTGTCCGCACAATAATCATAACAACACTTAGGGCTCTAAATAAGAATTCCATGTTCATCTGTTGGTTTGACATTGTGTCATTTGTTTAGCACAGTTACTCTGTATTCAACAATATAGTAAATCATATGGCCTAATTTTCTTAACATGCATAATCATGACCTGCAATATTACACACAGACAAACTGACACGTTCAAGCATGCACACACCATACATGGCGTGAATAAATCTGCTGTTTGACTTGTTGCAGATCAGAATGTGTTGTTACAGGTAGTTTATTAAATTTATTATGGTAAATAGATGCAAAAAGGACAAAATACAGCATCTACCTTTAGATTTACATCAACAAACCTTAATGAATATAGACAATGCTTTTTTTAAATATTTGATTTAATTTAATAGTTTGTTGTGTGGATTTGTGTGTTTTTAAAAGGCAAGCTGAGACAAAATGACGTTTCTTATCTCAGCTAGTGATTGTGTTCTGTAGTACACAGATACATGCACATGCACGCTTGCACACAGGGAGCAGTCTAAGCCCACCGCCCCCTGCTGTGCAGGTGAAAATAGGGATGAAATTGGCTGCAGTTACTTTTCATTCAAAACTCTCTTTCGAATTTCAACTCTCTTTCGGTTTTCAACTTCAGGCCATTCGTCTCTGAAGTGTTTTACCCAGATTGTGTGTTATTCCAGTATTTTCCCACCAAACTAAAAAATGCTAAAACATTTAGATGATTTTGCCCCAAAAATATTTAGAAAAATCATGTTGTAAAACGTTTAGAAGATCTGTAGAAGGTTTTTGTCTTTTGTGAAAATTGAAGATTTAGATTGAGGATATTTTTGGGGACATTTATACACATCTGCACATGTTCAGGTTCACACAGTTTTTGTACATTACAGGAAAATGCCCAGCAAAATTGTGATTCTCAACAAAGGAACACTGTGGTTAGAGTAGAATAAAAAAGCCTCGGCAAATTAATAGCACAGCACACATTTTCCCATTTTCTTTTAGAGACAAGAACAGACTATAATCTAAAGTAATTTTTTTTCTCTCCTCCCACTCCTCCGTGGCTTTTACTCCATTTGACTGAAAAGTTGTTTTTTTTTCCTCTGGTGAGGTGAAAGATTTAAGTCTCACCGTTCTCCCTCCACTCACATGTCACTTTTGTCAAATCTTGCCTTTCCTTCCCTGCTCGGTGTGAACGTGCAGACACGCTTGATCAAATGTGAGTTTAACATTTTTAATCTGCGCAAAGTTTAATCAGAATAACTCATCTCTTGAGGCTGGTACATATGAAACTGTGTGTGTGTGTGTGTGTGTGTGTGTGAGTGAGAACGGCACTGCGTGATCAGATTTTTTTTTTCTCCCACTCCTTCCATCTTGGGTGTGTGACAGCTGTCACTGGTGACTCAGAAAGGTGTCTGGGCAGAGTTAAGATATTCTTACCACTGGGAAACACACACACACACACACACACACACACACACACACACACACACACACACACACACACACACACACACACACACACACACACACACACACACACACACACACACACACACACACACACACACACACACACTTGCTGTCACATAACTTAAATTTCACCAGGCTCAGCAACCCCTTGCTGCTTCTTATGAATCGCGTATTACACTTCATACACACACTGCCTGCCGCTCACACATTGCTCATCATTACGTTACATATTTCATCTTTAAAAGAACTAAATAGATTAATTAACCATTTAAATTAAATAATCGAGGTTCATTCAGGGTTAGAGGTGGGATAGGTTTTTCTTTTTAATTGAGTAGCCAGAGGAAAGTCTGGCCTCGAAAACAGTGGTGTAGTGTGTGTTAATGTTTCATGTAATTTGTCCATTAACATTTGCTTTATTTATATCGTATGATGATTATTAGGCTTCAGGTGATTCAAGTCACATTTTCGATGCATTCAATATTCATAATATCTTTTTCAATAGTTACCAGTCCACCGTCTTTTCTCGAAACCCCATGTCATCTCTCTCCTTTCACTTTGCTTTCTGTCTTTGGGCCGTATAGCTCTGGTTCTCTGACTGCAGCTGAGTTAGAAGACATTAAAATCCACTGGCCAACCCAGGACATGGTCATCTCCGGTCTGGAGAGGGAGCTCAGGGAGAATTAACAGCCAAAGCAAAAGGTTCTCAACTTCTCCTAATTTGACAAATACTACAAAGGGATAAATGAAAAGAAAGCATCTGCCTATTAGTTAGTGTAATTTCTACTTGTGAAAAGGTTCCAATTCTTCTTCTGTTAATTGAATCCAACCTACGTAGATTTAATTTGACGTGCATTTTAAGGCTGTTGTCACTGGTTTCAAGGTAAATCCGAAAATACGTAAACCTGAAATATGAAAAGAACTGTTTCTCATTATTTTATCACAAAAGGACGACCTACATAACTTAATGACTTGTTGAGGTGAGTTTTTGCAGCGTGCTTGTTATTGTTTAGAGCCCTGTCTGAGAGGAGGGGAAATCTTTTTTTTTTTTCGTTCCTTTTTTTTTTTTTACGATATTGCTTTGGCAGCTGTGCTAGAAGCTCTCCATGTGCAGCCAGGTTTAACAGGAAGCTGAGGCGTGTGTGATGAATTACCAGCATATCTCAGCGCCCTGGGTAACAAACATGGCGTTGCCGGCCGGGATTAAAAGGGAGAGTTTTTTATGGCCTTCCCACACCTCCTTACAGGGTGTCACTAAATTATACCCACTGCTGTTTTACTGTCTTCTGTGGCTTATGGTTAAGACACACGGGCTAGTAGAAATCCACACACACACACACACATACATTTTTGCTTGTGGTAAACCCGGGCTTGTTGGTTGTTTATGTGTGTGTTGGTTGGTTGCTGTTTGTTTATGCTCCTTGTGAGCTGACTCATTTGCACTGCTGCTAATTAGTGGTTTGTGTGATTACAGAGGCTTACAGAAACAAGTCTAGTAACTGGGGCTTGTTCTGTTAATCATACTTTCAACAAATGTTGATTTATATATTTCTTCATTGTGCTTGTGTTCCTGTTTAAGTGGTATGTCTGCAATGCAGATGGCATACACACACGCACAGCCTTGTTAAAGGTGATTGCCATTTGTTTGTAAGCAGTACGCCAGTTCCTCTATAAACTGAAGTGATACCTATGAGGCCCAATTAAATCAAATGCATCTTCTTAACAATGAAATATGGATGTGTGCATTTAATTCTTTAGAATTTGTTAGTGCACAAGGTTTTCCTCTGTAATTATGTGTGAATGATTAACATGGTTGTAGTGTTTCCATCACATAAATCCATAACAATGGCACAGATTATTTTATAGCAGCTTATGTTTTGCATTTCTCTGCTGATTCCTCCTTTGTACAGTTTGACATCACCACAAATAACAATAAAACAGCAGCTATCAGGATATAAACTGTTGTTGGTACTCGTTAGAGACTAAATCGAAACATTTTCATAAGTGATACTATTTACTACTATATTAGTCTTTCAAAATTACAAAAGAGTTATTGAAAATCAATGAAAATAAATACAAAAATAAAATGCTACTCATACTGCTTTTTCAGATTCTTTTAAATTATTCTATGACATTTGTAAAGTAGTCATCAGCATTTCTGAAACACAACACACAGATAGTCACCATGGCTGAAAATAACTTTATTCCTTAAATAGAATTGTTCACATTTTTACTCTTTCAAATCCCCGACTGTAACACAAGGGCTGCAGCTGGACGATAATGAGAGGCCAGTGCTACAGAGGGGTGGCCTCAAAGACACCATGATATGAAATGAAACATGATATTGCTAAGAAATACATCTGCATCGTCAAAGTGCAACCTAATAGCTCTGCTGCTGGAACAGGACGGGGCAGACACACGTGCTCAGATGTGCAGAGACCTGCATGAGTTCATACTCCTGTTGGCACAAATGTATTTCCACATGTGGGGTAGATACTGAACATGCAGATTAACTTATAATGTAGGCATGGACGCCATCGCTTGCTCCCAGTCAGTGACGTCAAACATCTGCCTTGCAGTGGGCCACTTGATGTTTCACATTAGTATTTAAATTAGGTAGCTGCTACGTCATTGGTTTCACAGCGTGCAGAGATGTCACCACATGTCCCCTTTTCTTCTGTCTGACTTCAGCTCCCCAAGTTGAATGTGAGCACGAGGGAGCTAGGAGGAGCTGAAGAGAAAGGGGAAGGAGGAGGAGGAGGAACAGTAGTGAGAGAGGAGTGGGTGAAGAGAGTGGAAAAGGAGAAGGGGCGAGGAGTGGAAGAGGGGGAGACGAAGGCCCATGTTCAAGCTGTTAAAAAGCTGAGGAGGTAAATATTTGTTAAATTCTGAGGTAAGTATATTATTGTACTAAGTACATCTATTAAAAAATCGAAAATAACTGAAATAGACACTGAAAGAAAAAAAAGAGGTCATTTCATCCAATAGAAAACAAACACACTAAAGATTTATAAAACCATGGCAACCATAAAGACATTCACCAGGAAATCAAATAGCAAGTCAAAACATCACAAACACCTTCATCCACAATTAAAAGACAACGAGAATCAATTAAAATGTATTGTCTATATTTTCATGACCAAAAAAATAACGTTTTGTCAAATCAGCGGCTTTAGTATGTTTTTGATATTATTATGAACATGCATGGATTCATTGATGCATTTACACAGACTTAAAACAAGACTTGGGGGAAAAAAAACAACAACAAAACACTTCACCTTAATTCAGACCTCAGACACTCTCCCCCCCCCACCCCGCCTCCCTCTTCCTTCCATCCTGCCATCTCGCCACAACCGCTCCAAATTAATCTGCAAAATATTGATTTGAGGAGCAAAGGGGAGGGGGTGGGGGGGTTTTGCACGATTGCGGCCGCATATTAATACGAACGGGCCGCTCTTCGTCTCTCCTCTATACTTTAAGATCCTCATATCTTCATAATTGATTAATGTTCCTTTGTGAAGTGGGGATGAATAATACATTAGTGGGCCTGCTGCACCCTCAGGCTGATGAGAAAATGTTTAATTTCAGTAAATGTAGCACTCCCTCTCTCTTTCTCCCTCTTTCATTTTCCCCTCTCTGGTTATTTGTGAGCGTTGTAGTGTGTTTGTGAGTTTTCACTCGTGAGCCGGAGAGCAGAGGAGTGCTGTTGATTTGCCTCCTTTCGTGTTTACCGTTGGCTCGGAGCGCACATGAAGCATCACAAACAAAAGGCAGCGGTTCCTGCATTTGCAAACACTATGAATAAAATCTGTAAAATGAGCTCCGCATTGTTCCATTAGCTGATATAACGGCGAGAGCTGTGTCACTTTACTAGCCGTCAGAAATGTTTTTTTCCCCGCACATATTGCACTCGTGAACATCAGCGTCGACATTATCAGTCAGCAATCAGGGAGAACATGCAAATGTGCCATGAAGCCACCTGACGGGGACAAGTGTCCCCTTCAACAGCCTGGAAAGGTGGCGAAAGGGCGACGCACGTCAGCTGTTGTGACTGGCACAGCCCGGCTCCATTCGGCTCGTCTGGTTCACAATGCTAATTATACTAATCAGAAGCCTAATGATGATGGTGAGGGATTTAAGAACTCCAGCCCAGTGTGTATCGTGTGTGTGATGATGAGGTGTGGGAGGAATCTGGCACCTGATGGTTGAGCATCTGTGTGTGCAGAATAGATAAATGATGAAGTGAATACACACACACAGACACCCACAGGTCTCACTTCATGCCTACTTAGCCCTGCTGCATTTTCATTTGAACCCGTGCCAGCGATGAAGGGGGATCTATACACATGCACAGCTTCATACACAGACCCTGAGTGCTAATTGCATAAATAATACTTATCCGTTAACAAGCATCCTAATTAGTTATGCTAATCGGCCTTGATAACCCAATTAACCTCATAGAGTGAAGCAAAGGGGGGTGTGGGGGCTCCTCTGTGTGTTTACGTGTTGGTGGGGATTCTTATGCCTAAGAGCATATCAGAGACACTTAAGAAAACACATTTGCTTAATTAGTTTCCAGTGACATAGACAAGCATTTATGTTTTTTCATGTCCCCATTGTTCTGCTTTTGAATGCGAGGGTAATAGGATTTTCACAGCAAAAGAGAACAAGAGGGACTGAATTCACACAAACAGTGTTCGCGCTAGCATATGCAAGGACATACGCATTTACATCTATTCCTGACTGCTTCTTTCCAGTCTGTCTCCTCAGTTAGATCCATACGGACATGTATATTTTCACAACTATTACGGTAGTTTAAACAGAGTGTGTATTTGTTCAGAGAATGTCTGCCTGTTCCATTAGTTTATGTCCTTGGAAATACAATTTGGCCTCAAGTTCTCTCCGTTTATTTAAAGCCTTCAGTCAGCGTTCCCCTCCTAATAGTGAGCCGTGTTTCCTCTCGTTTAGCTTCGCCACTCATTATCCGGGCCATGTGGAAGAGACAGTGTTTAGAGAAGGGAGAGAGGAAGAAAGAGACTGGGAGAGGGACCCCAGAGAGGAAGGAGGGGGAGTTAGTACAAAAAGTGAGGGCAAACCAGAAAGAAAAAGACACTGGGAATGAATGAGTGACTGAAAGAGAGAGGATGTAAGATTGTCTTTGAACCTGACCACAGCTGCTTGTGCTTCTAATGAACGGTGAGGAGAGAGGGTGGAGGGAGGCATCCGCACAAGACTGTCTTTGTTGAAACCAGGCAAGACGGGGATAGAGAGAGAGAGAGAGAGAACAGATTTATGTCTTACAGGAAGTTATCCAGAGTTGTGGTGTTGCGAACCGCCCACCCCTGCTCCGGCTTTTAATTAATAGTCAGTTTCTGTGTGACTGCCTGAGTGTTTGTTTGCATGTATTGAGCATTCATGAACTTGTGTATCTGTTTGTCTCTGTGATGTGTCTCTGCGTGCCTGTGTCTGTAGCATCTTGACGTGCGGTTTGTCATGTAATGAGTTTGTAGATGAGAATTAGTTTTGACGGAATAGTGCTCATCTGCTCCTCTGGAGTTGTGTCTGCAAGGCTGACAGTGGGCGAGCTTTGATTAAAATACATCGTCACGATTTGTAAGTAGAATCGCATTCAGAGGAGCGCACGCCACTGCCGAGGCCCAAAGGTCCTCTTAAATTCAATCAAGCCACACCAAATTGTACACATGCACAAATGTCAGCCCCTTGATATGCCTGATTTGTTTTCATCTATGAATTATTCCCTGGGAAATCAGTGGAAATGTCAAAAACCGCCTGTTGCACTGTTAAAGAAAGTTAAAAAGAATTCCTGGATCCTCTTTACTGATTGGGATCCCAGTGTTTCCCATTAATTATATTAAAGACATTGGTGGCCAGATTCTAATTTGTCCTGCCACAGTTTCATAATCAAACAAACACTTTTTACACTTCTCATCATAACATCAGGGATCTCTAACTTGGTGCTAAACTAATTTGCATGAGCACATGATCACTAAAACTTCCTTATGCTGTGGTCCATAACGTCTTTACTGTGCACGCGCGTAGACAGTTTGACCTCTTGGCTTCGGCTGCAGTTGTGGCATGCAATGCAGTCCTTTCCCTTGCGAAAACGTATCTTTCCCCCTTTAGTCTGTGTACCTGTCAATCAGAATCTGTTGCGCTTGACAGTGACCTTTGTTCGCACGCACGCACACCCCCATTACTGCCATAGATTTAATTAATTCCGTGGTAAACACTGGGACGCGTACCAAAATTTAATGGGGTCCTTCTTGGATCACGCCCCACCCCTCCACAAAATTCCATGGCAAAATCCTGCTAACGATCCCGCAAACAAACTTAGATGAATACATAACGTCCCTGGTGGAGGTAATTATAATCGTCAACATGGATTAGAGGTCAGACGCACGTCCTTTATCATGAGCGGCTCAGAGGTTTTTGTCATCTCAAGGCATACAACCACCTGTCATTTGGATTATCTTCTTTTTTTTTTGGAACAATTGAAGCGCTGCCCTCAAATAAAGTTACGGTATGATGAATAATGAATATGGTATAAAAACGCTGCTCCCAAACATTAACATTAGGTCGTGACACCTTTGCTAATGTGCTAATGGAATTCACTGTGGTGGGCTTATCTGCGGGGCTTAGCACCCAAAGCCTGCACTTTTGAAATGGGAACACTGGATGCTACTATGTGCCGCACAGGTCTTGAACGAGCGAGATGGCGAGATGCTAATATTAGCTCGTGCTCACATCAGCTGAGTCATCTCCTCTGTGTCCTTGGCTTATTAACTGATTTAAGACTGATTAGATCAGTGTAGCGCTGGCATGCGCGCACACATACACACACACACCGAATTTGAATATCAAAATGGAATTGCTTGACCAGTGAAAACTCGATTAATCTAAAATGTTTGCATCAAGGTGCGGGGAAACAGATGAGTGGGCACATTTTTTTAATGCACCTTACAGCATTTAAAGCCATTTATGACATTAGCTAAAGCTCATGTTATTCAAACACATTTTGCAAGTCAAAGCTACTTATGATGAGATTACTTGATCCCCCTGTTTTCTCCTTTGCCTTGTTGACTTCGTAGGATCATCAGCATCGGTATTGATTTTGCACTCCATTTGAGTTTTAGTGAGATAAAACGTGTATACCTTTTTCCCATAATGACACGCCACAGTTAAACAATAACGAATGAAGCTCTGTTACTACACGACTGACTGTACGGCGCGTTCCATGTACTTTTTCTCCCAAGTTACAGATGATCCGCACATGATGGTTGAGACGAGATTAAAAGAGCTGAGTTCCTACATGAGCACAGTGTTTACCCATTTAGCACAACGTGGTTATGCCAGCCCTGTACTTGTTAAAGACAAGGGTCTCTTCATTCACCTTTCTCAAGGTTATATAAACAGATTGGCCATTGCTCCGCTCCCACCAAATGCCACAAATAGCTCCTCCTCTCTCTCGTCTCCAGAAAGTGTCAAAAGAGATTGCACCGTTGCTACCAGGTCAAATCTCCTGACAACCTAACAGCATAGTGGGTGATGCATGTTTGGCCTAGAAACCTCCCACATCCTTATTCTTCCTTTTGAAAAAAAAAAAATCATTTCTATTATGTCATTGTTGTGGTTGATGTGAGAATCCATTGTGCTCCCATTTCTTCCTATTTGAATGCGTTGCTCAGTTCTGCTGCGAGATATTTGATCAGCTCAGAACACGATGTTACACTTTCAGATTTTTCCCCCCCTCTCTCCCGGTAAACAAGAGAAAGTTGTTTTGCTGTCTGTTAGAGTTTGAAAGTAGAGTGTCAATTTCGCTTAGCACTTTTCATGTTAAGATGCAAGGCACCGAAGAGCACTCAGCCCATGCAAAATGTGTGCGTCTGCGTGTGCTCATGCAGACGACGGAGCGCTTCCTCCTCTCTATACGTGTGTATCTGTGACAGTTTCCTCTCGAGATGTTAATTCCTCTCTTCCCTGTTGTTGTCATGCTTCCACCAGCAGTGTCTGCACCGGGGAGAGGAAGACATATTGGTGTTAATGAAAAGCCCTCCTAAACTCTCCTCCCCACATGAATGTTTAAACATGCTTGTCATAACATTCATTCGCTCACACATGACAGCTAGCATCTGCAGCTGCCTCGGTCGCCCTCAATATTTTATCATACCATCTCCCCTAACCCCACGCTAACACAATGGCTGTGTGTTAGCAAACTGAATTATAATGGCCCAAAGCAGCCTGTGCTCAGACTCTCTGCCAGCACAGGCCTACATAATGGATTCAGCCACACCACAGGTCTCGTAATGGTACAATTAGTCATCTTAAATATAAAAGAAAGAGGGAAAGACTAAATGAGGGTGGGGGGAAGAAATGCTGTACACAAAGATGATTACAGCAAAAAAAAAAAAAGTGAGGAAAGAAAGACAAAATGGGGAATAGAACAAAGAAGCAAAGAAAGAGAGAAATCCTCATGTCCATATACAGAACGCTATTCAGAAGTCCCATAACACTGCAGGTCAGTTGATGTGACCTTGGTGGTTTTGACAGAAGTGGTTCGCCATGGCAACGGTGAGTTGGCAACCCTCGGAACACCCCCGCACCCCTCATCACTCCCCCAGCCTTCCTCACCGCCTCTCTGCCAATTTGATTGGACGCACAATTGAAATGTCATGCCTCAGCAGCACACATGCACACGCACCAGATCAACCAGGCTGAAACAGTGTGTTGAAAGAAGTGGGCACATTGCACAAACAAGAGAAACAAAGAAAAAAAAAAGTAACAGCTAAGAGGGGGAGAAGCGTTTTTTGGTTGAGCTTTACATCACTGTACTTTCAGATAGCAAGAAAAAGTTGTGTCAACAAGTGTGTGTGTTTATGTGATTGACGTTGTGCGGCGGACAGGGGGCTTGCAGGCACAGAGCATGAAAGCAGAGAATCTTGTCATAGCCGCCATGCACAGAATCAAATGAATATTAACGCGGAATTACCTCAGGGACGTGTCGTGTGAAGGTTACCTCCGCTAATACGTACATGTCTCACCTTTAGCAAAGTGGAAGCAGTAGGGGGCGCCTCCTGAAGAGTGGCCTGCACTGATGCATCTGTTTTCTTCTTAACAAGCTTGTCGACGCCTGCTAAAAGAGATATGTCCAGCCCGCAGCTCCTCCCCCACCCCACTCTCCCCATTTCGCGAATGCATTTCTTTAACAGCGCCTATGGCTAAGTGAGATTTTAAATTGGCACCATGTTTGAAAAGGTACTTTAGATTCAGAGAGCAGCAAAAACGTAATTTATGAAAGTTTTTTTTTTTTTTCTATATCAACCTTGGTTAAATAATAGAATATAACAAACAAAAATTGTCTTTCAATGTCCCTTAGAGGCATTTATATTTCATTTCGCCCAGCCGTAGCAACAATCATTACAGTCCCCCATCTTTCCCCTGCATGCATCAGTTGTGGTGACATGTAAGCTTAGCACGGCGACACACTGATCTGCTCAGGTTGCTGTGGATCTGCATAAGTGACTGTGCCACACTTAAAGCCTTTGGCTCCTTAAAGCCCCTTCTAAATCAGTGTTAAAGCCTTGATAATAGACCTCACTGACCAATTGATTGGCCTTCATATGTTTACAGCTCACTTTAATTGCCTCAAAAATACCATTTATCAGCCATGTGTGGCCGTGTATGCGACGTGTGTGTGTGTGTGTGTGTGCAAGCGTGCCTGTCCATCGACAAAAAGGCCTATTGATTTATCAGCATCGGGATTTGTCCCGTTCACTGTACATAAAACCCCTGCATATGTGCTGTTCAAAATGGGAAATGGCCCCATCGATTCCCTTAAGTTGGAGCCCAAATGCTAAAGATTTTTGGATAAGCTTTCTCATTACTTAAGCTGAAATCAATATGGGAGAGCATGGGTCTAATGAATGAACGGGCCACAGATCAGATGGGGTGTGCTCATCCCTGGCCTGTCCTGGTCGATCTGCGAGGGTGCGTGTGAGTGTGTGTGCGTGTGTGTGTTTCAGAGAGAGAGAGAAAGAGACAGAGAGAAAGAACCTGTCTGTTCGTACATTACAAACCATTCTCTTTGGCACCAAATTCACACTGTGGGACATTTTTGTCCGAATTTATTTCTCTTCATTTGACGCATCGCTGTTTGATCAACTACCATTTATTCTTGTTCCACAGGATCTTGAGGAACATATTTTTACAAACGTCACGTGCCTACAATGTGTCAGACACCTACAGTATGTATAATTTTATTGTTGTTATCATATTATTATCATATATGTAATTAAGCTATGTCTCTGTCTCTGTAGTTGAAGCCAGAGCAGAGAGAAGGAGGAAATACTTCTCTCTAAGGTACAGAAAACATTAGAAAACCCCTTAACTTAAATCAAACTGCACCAAACTTCCCACACTCATAGATGTCAGTTACTTAGATGAGTCAGATTTTTTATCAGGACCCTATCTCAGAATGTTAAAGAAAGTCAAAACAAATTCATGGATCTACATCCAAGTTAAATGGGTTCTTCCCTGACCCACACCACATCCTCGTACCAAGTTTCCTATGAATGTGATTAGTTGTGTTTTGGTTACGGTTATCTTGCCCCAAAACAAACAAACCAACAAACCAAATAGACAAAGGTGAAAACATAATCTCCTTGGTGGAGTTAAAAAAACATCCACTGCATTTATGTGTCTTCCTACACCACATCCAAGGGAGGAATAAATGACAAAATAATGCAAATGCATGGGAACATTATATGTAGTGCGTGTGTCAGTCTGTACACACACACACACACACACACACACACACACACACACACACACACACACACGCACACACACACACGCACACACACACACACACACTGAGCTGACTACCCTGCCCAACCGCAACCCCTTTGGCTGACTTTTGGGTTTTTCCACTTTCCATTCTTTCCACTCTTTTGAAATATCAAAACGACACAGAGTGGTGTATCTCTCGGAAATTGTCTTAGACCAAGCGTGCAGGCGCTTCCTTTCAGAGCCCATTTACCAGACGGCTGCAAAGGTTTTCGGCTTTGTGGTTTGGCACACTCGCGGAATTAACTACATTAATTAGCTGCAGATGATACTGCACACAGTTGTCATTTCAGCCATGGTAACAAACAGTCTCCGGCTAAAAATGAGAAGCCCGCAGTCATTTAAAGAAGACAACAAATTGATTATATATCATAGTCACGGAAAACCATACGTGGGACTAACTATGCAGTGTGTTTCTGCCATTGTCCAAATTAGGGGAACAATCTGTAATTTGTGAATATCAACAATATCAACAAAGAATGAGTGCAAATATCAGCCCAATTTCCAAACAGTAAACTCCCTGTCCCTTCCCCTCACACCCCTCTAAGGTGTCCCGCCTCTTCAGCTCATAAATATGGAGGACAAGGAAATGATGAGATTCGTGGACAAGAAAGGAATCAAAATCTATTGTTGCGTGTCCTTTTCCCCGTGTAAAGTTTGGATTAAATGTCACACATTAGCATATGAACTTTTAAATGAGCTTGTTTGCTCTCTGCGGTGTGGGGCATGTAAATACCCGTTTTGAGTATAGAATGGGGATTGCTTCGCGGGGGATGGGGAGGGTTCACAAGAATTGGGAGGTGTAGGACACATTTGAGCGTCGCACCAGCAATTAGGTCACAGCGAGGGAACTGGAGCAGCGAACAGCTCTATTGACTGGTTGCGTCTGGCTGGTGTCGCCACACCTGAGGTTGCAGATAGTGGCAGATGGAAAAGCTCCCTGATGGCTGTGGCTGCTGGTGATGTGAGGGGAGGGCGATGACTGACAGGCACTCCCAAAATGAGATGATTGACATGCACTGTCAGAATGAATCTACTTATGGGCGAAGGCAGGTGTGAGTGGAAAGGAGCGGGGTGCGCACAAATATTCAGGGTAAACATCCTGACCTTGGTGGAGTGTAGCTTTGAGATATTGACCGGCAACGATTCCTCATAGCAGCTACCTTAAGCGTTAAAAATATGCACGTTAAATGTTTGGAATGAATTTTAAATTGAGGAGATTATGATCTGTAAAAGCACAAAGAGAAGACATTTTAATATTTTCGTAAAAACGTGTCCATAAATCTGTTTGTTAATGAAGAAGCTGCAGGTATAGCGCGTGTGCATGCATGGCCGCGTTGTGCAAGATATTTTGATAGTAACCAAACACCATTCCACATTTGCACGTTTCTTTCATTTACTATGAGTCTCTTTGTTTTAAAATGTGAGGCAGCTTATTTATTGACATAATTTCCTGCCAGTGAAGGGCTTGTGTCTGTAAGACGCATTAAAATCATAATGCAATCTTTGCTAACCCAGGAGCAACGTTATTGTTCTATTATGCTCACCGAACAACAGCATCGCAGCCGCTTTATCAATCCAATATCTCATAATGTGCTCTCTGCCTGGTCATTTTAAATATAAAAAAAGAATTCTCCCTGTTATTGTACCATATTTTCTATATTTAGTATTAATCTCTTGTTCTGACATGAATCTGACACATCCAATATGATATTTGATTAGTTGTTGTTTTTCCCCCCCCTCACATAGTCTCCAGGTGATATTGGATACATGTGCAGAGCTGGTATTATGTTGGCTGCTTCATCTGGGTATAAAAATGATTTAGTGTGTGCTCAGCACGCAGTGTCATTGACTAGCTTTAATTTCACTGCAAGGGTGGGCTTTATTACTCTGCTACTCTCCGAATATGTGTGTGTGTGTGTGTGTGTGTGTGTGTGTGTGTGTGTGTGTGTGTGTGTGTGTCTTGTGCGCGCATGTGTGAGAGGGAGGGGAAAGGGGAGAGAGAGAATTAATGTTTCTGTGCAGATATATTTGTGGGTTTCCATGCTTGCCGGTGTAGCAACACGCCTCACCTGTGCACACACAAACACACACACACACACACACACTTGTGCATGTCTCTATATGTCTTTCCATGTTTTCTGTATATCCAGCCTCTTCTGCATATAATTGCCATTCAATGGAAGAATCAACCAAACCAAACGCGTGGAGCACCTCACGTCCCACTCGGGTCAGAACTCGGTGGTCCCACTGCAAAAAAAAAACAGCGGGGCTGCACTTCGCCGTGACAAACCTTACTTCTGATCAAATGCTACAGAGCCATAATCATGTTTGTGCCACTGAATTCTTTAACCTTTCCATGACCCCGGTGAATGCCAGCGGCCCAATCACAGAACCTAATTGAATCTGCTCGGCGGCAACCCCCACCACCACCTGATGAAAAAATAAAATTGGAGGTGAAAAATGAATACAGCAGCAGAGAGAGAGAGAGAGAGAGAGAGAGGAGGGAGGTAATGCTGGTGGTGGTGTAGGGAGGGGGGTGCGCTGCAGTTGTATAAATACACAGATGTGATCACAAACACACACCCAGACACATACACATACTAACACCTTTTTTTTTCCAATCCCGCAGGAGAATGGGGAGTGGGAAATGACAGAGAACGAGAGGGAAAGAGAAGGAGAGCGAGAGAGAGGGAGGTTGGGCCCAGGTTTCTCATTACCCCCTCGGCCCATTCAGAGGATATTCCTATAAGATAATCTGATTTATTTGCAATTTTCCTTTAAGCGGCTTAGTGTTTACCTCCAAGATTAATATTTTTCTCTGTTATTAATATCAGACTGTAATTAGGAGTGATGTGTCTCGCCCTGCACTGTTCCGTGGCCGCCAGGCAGCAAGTCTGGATGTAACCGCCGCTGCGACTCCGATCACAAGACAGAAAAAGAGTGAAAGAAGTTTTAAAAGGAGGAAAAAGGGCTGCAGGGTGGGGATGTAGAATTACAATTGCGGCATATACCTGCCTCTGTGTTGGTGTGTGTGTGTGTGTGTACGTACACAGCAGTGGGTGCAGGGCCGTACAAATATGTGAGTGTGTATTCCTTAAGATTATGTGCGTGTGTGTGTGTGACAGTGTGATGGTCCCCTCTGATTGATAGGGTGTCTGCGCCGGCTGCAGATTGCTCTTGCTGATTGCTTGTGAGAGCTCCAGCTGATTTATAATCAGAGCAGGATGAAGGATTGAGCTGTGGATTGCTTATCTGTTTATCTGTTTAGCCCCCACACAACATAAACTGACAAATTATCATGTTGAACACACACACACACACACACACACACACACACACACACACACACACACACACACACACAGCACGCGCACACAAAAGCACATGCGAGTGTAAAAAAAAAAACGCAATAACGGGGACGTTCTTATTAAAAACGCACAGACACACCGTCATAAAAATGTAATGTTTGCACACACATGGACGACAGAACATAAAGAGCTTCACTCATCAACAGTCACATTTTCATGATGAGCCAGAAGAGGGCAATCAGTCTCATTTGTGTACATGCGGGAACGTCAATATCGGATATAAGTCAAGTTGCAATTAGCTTGTTTTATGAGTTTTGATTTGCTCCGCGCTGAAAAATATTTAAAAACCTTCTGTACCACTGATTAGTACAAAGGGGTATTAGGGCCACTTAAAGGGGAAAGAAGCCTGACATTTCAAAAGTAAAGTGGTAAGTTTACTTAGGCTATGTGTCTTTTTACAGGGGGAATAAAAGAAGATCAGCTAGTTGTTAAAATGAGGAACGTGGAGCATTTTGTTCAGTTATACTTTAGGTTTCAAACGACAGCTATCCTCTTAATATTGCAACTTTATTTTCTTAATATTACAACTTTATTCTCCATTGCAACTATATCCTCACAATATTACAACTTTTTCCTCAAGTACGACCTAATTCTCTCAATATTATGACTCTATTCTCGTAAAATTATCCCTTTCTTCTCACTTACGACTTTATTCTTGAATTATTATGACTCCTCAAGTACGACATAATTCTCTTATCATAAAATCCTCCTAATATTATGACTTAATTCTTGACATTTTACGACTTTCTTCTCAAGTATAACGTAACTCTCTTAATAATAAAAATGTATTCTCCTAATATTATGATTTTATTCATGAACTATTATGACATTTTTTAAAGATACAACTATATTCTTGCAATATTGTGACCTTATCCCCATTTCCTTTCTTCAATATGGCCCCTAAACATCTTAGATTAGTTTCTTTTGTGACACACATCTGCTTGCAACTGTAGCTGCTATTTAAGGGTTTCTCTGTGCAATCACATCCATAATATCTGCAGTGTGTGATGAATGGCTCATAAGCTTCTGATATGTATTGTGATTGGAGATATCACCGTTCTGCAGCATAAGTAGGTGTTTGTTGTTTTCAATAAAGAGGCTGGCATATTATGTGAGACTAATTCCACATGGCAAGCCAGAGTAGGAGCCAGCAGGTTTAAATGCTGACAGGTTTAGTATGCCCCATGGCACTGTGACAGCTCTGTGAGTGAGGGTGTGTGTGTGTGTGTGTCTGTGTGTCTTTGCATCTTTGTCCTTCTGTTTCATTCTCTTCCCATTCTTACCTGTCTGTCTGATTATTTGTTACTTGCCTCCTTTTCTACACAGTTGTTTGTAAATGCACAGTGACAGAATCACGGAAGAAGCACAAAAACACAAAGTACAGGAGTGCTTGGCATACACACACACACACACACACACACACACACACACACACACACACACACCACACACACAGACACACACACATACTGACGAATGGCAGCAATTAGACGAGGAAACCAAGCATGTGAGGACAGAGGAGCGCTGAGGGGCTGCAACCGCTGTATGGAACGTGTGCGCGCCCGTGTGTGTTTGTGTGTATTTGGAAGGTTTTTGTCCTTCTAATGCACCATCCATCCGTCTAAATATCAACATTGTTTCATATGTCACTGGACAGAGTCTGTGATGGGCTGCAGATGGTGTTTTTTTGGGGGAGTTATCATTTCCAATCAAGCACCAAATAAGGAAATAACTGGATAACAACATTATCACTATGCAAAATTAATTGCCTACGGGAATAAAGCTGGAGCGGAGACACTTGTACGTTTGGCAGCAGCCACACAATAACAGCAGAGAACAGAAAAGGAAACTAAATGCTTCTGATTTCTGTTTTATCACGATCTGGTTACACATCAGTTGTTTAACCCATTGACACGGAGACCTTGAGCTATCTCAGCTCTTGTACTCGCTCCTCATTGGCAGAATAACCTTTTCACTCTTGTCAATGCAGCAGTCACTTTTAAAAAAAATACATCTCACAGCAGATTCTCTTCTCCAAAGCATCTCTATCTTATCCAGTTTCTCATAAACACATTTCTGTCCTTGGCTGGTTTTGTAACTTTCTTGGGATACCCTTTGTTTTTATTCAACATTTTACAGGCTTTTTAGATGCCCCCCTTTTATTCACTATGTCATGTGCTTTAGTGCTACACGAGATAGCACCGCTGAATTATGTATTTTAAAGTCATTATTCATTATATACAGTTGTCAAGTAATAAAACAAAGGGAAAGTCAAGGCTGATTTATTAGTATAAAAAGGTTTAAGTCATGTTTTGAAAACACTATAAGTCAGTCAGGGCACAGCAGCAGTTATATATGACAAATTAATACGGGCAACACCATGAGTTGTTCACCACACAGATCTGAAGTGGGCAGCATAGACTCCAACTTTCCCAAGACATATCATATGTCATTTGCAAGTTTTTTTATCCAGCATATTTTTGTAGGGTGTGATATGTGCGGTGGCATATTTGTGTGCGTTTGTATTATTAACGGTTTTGCCTTCATGCCAACTTTTTCTTCTCCTGATTTATTCTCTCCTCTGTGGGATAGCACGGATTTTTTACAAGCAGGTGTGTGTGTGTGTGTGTGTATGTGTGCGTGCGCATGGATTTGTATTTATGGCCAGTGGGGGAGAGGTGCGTTAGACACAGCTACTGATGAAGTACTTCACTTCTGATTGCTTACATCACAAATCATCCCCATATTAAAACCCTTCTCATGCAAATAAGTGGCTCTGTGTGCTTGCATGTGGGTGCGTACGTATGTGTGTGTGTGAGGGAACGTGTGGGGGAGAAAAAGGGGAGAGAGAGGGCATGAATGTGTCTACAAAATAATGCAAGCTGTTATTTACATATAAACTAAATGTACACTGTGAGTTCATGTATGTAGCCCATGCATAGTAGCTATGTGTATTATGAATGAGTCAGTAACTGTGTGTGTGTGTGTGTGTGTGTGTGTGTGTGTGTGTGTGTGTGTGTGTGTGTGTGTGTGTGTGTGTGTGTGTGTGTGTGTGTGTGTGTGTGTGTGTGTGTGTGTGTGTGTGTTAACCCCGTATCACTGGCGAGCTCATTTCTCTCAGAAATCAAAGTTAAATGGGTCATCTATCATGAGAATATGTGACTGGGACGCTTGTCTCTGCCATTCCCACTGTGTGCGTGTGTGTGTGCCCGTGTGTGTGCATGTGTGTGTGTGTGCGCATATGTGTGTATGTGTGCATGTGTGCAAATATGCACCCAAGTGCAAGGTGTGTGGTGTTAGGGCAGCATGTGTGTGCTTCTGCAGCGGTGTGCACCCTCTTGTGTGTGTGTGTGTGCGTGCGTGCATGTGTGTATGTGGCAGCCACTTGTCTTTGCCTGTGCTATGATTAATGGTTTACATTGGGCTGTTCAGCCATGCATGTTTCTTGGTTTATCGTTTTATGCTGTCTCCAATTAAAGCTCCATAACTTGAGTGATGGCTTCACGCCATTGTCCATCAACAGAGGCCATCAATGGCCTCATGCATTCAGGATATGGAAGCCACACACTAACTAATATCCTCTTGTGTCAGAGCCATTGGGCCATTTGTGTGTGTGTGTGTGTGTGTGTGTGTGTGTGTGTGTGTGTGTGTGTGTGTGTGTGTGTGTGTGTGTGTGTGTGTGTGTGTGAGAATATGCAGTTGTAAACAGTAACCCTTCAAAGTAAATCTAGTTTTATTTCTTATCATAAAACAAATGAGAATTGTCTGAAGGGAAATAATAACACTTTTTTTTTCTTTTTTTTCACCAAATCAATATCAATCGTCAAGTAATCAATCGATTAATCATCCTTATCAAGTGAAATCTCATCTTAAAGGCATTTTCTATTTCCTCCTTCATTTCTCCATTGTAAGGAAGGTGAACGTCTTACAGGAATAAGGACATATTGTTTTGCGGTGCGTCTTTTTGCCACCTCGTGTGTGTGTGAAGGTCCACTGTGCCAGGAAAGTGGTCGGAAAATACATACATTTGGACGTGGGAGCTCACTCATGCGTGCAACACACGACCATGCACGCGCTGCGCAATATCATTTCACGCAATATTATTTCTCATATAGCAGTAATGACATTAGGCCGATATGTTGATTATACTGTCGGCAAACAGCAGCCAGCTGATTGGGTTAGCATATTACCTTATATCACATTTCCTCATTCATCCCTGTATTTTTTTTTATTGCCCTCATTTTTCCAAATCACTTCCCACTTCCCCAGTTTCCTGGGCAAGGTTCCAGGCTATGCAAGCAGGTGATGTGGAGTAATATGATGATAGGAAGACACAACAATGCAAGGGGAGAAAAAGCAGAGAGCAGCTGTTGTTGTTACATGTCTGGATACAAGACAAAGCTCAGTGGAAGGATAGCAAAGTGTCAACCAGCGTGCAAATGTAGGGATAAATAAATATTTGATTGCGCTGACAAAAACACAAATGAGCGCACATAGGTCACGTGTGTGATTGTTCCTGCTCAGCATGTGTTTTTCCATGAATTTATTTAACAGGTGTGCAGACTGGTGAAGAAGAGAAAAAAACCAGGGTGTGATTTAGTGGAGATCAAGAGGGAGGGAGTGGGGGAGGCAGGAGGGAGAGAGGTATTTCAGAGTGGGCCTCTCAGATTGTTAGAGGGAATGAGATTTCATTTGTAGCCGGGACATTGAGTGATGACACCCGCGGTGCGCGTCTGTCTGCGTGTTTGTTTCCACACGTGTGCACATGTTAATGTTAATATAGATACACCAATCAGCCACGGCATTAAAACCACCTGCCTAATATAGTGTCGGTCCCCACCCGCGCTGCCAAAACAGCTCTGACCCGTCGAGGACTCCACAAGACATGTGAAGGTGTCCTGTGGTAACAGGCACCAACACGATGACGTCAGATCCTTTTAGTTACAGTTACTAGCTACTACTTTGAAAGGAAACTGAGTTTTACTGCAATTACTGCATAAAATGAGGTGTAGTTACTACGGAAAGTAACTATTGAGTCACTTTTATATATTTACTTCTTTTGTTTTATTAATGCACATATATTATCTTAGTTTTGCTGAGCCTCTTTCACACTCAGGGACAAAACCGCCAAATTTTATATATCACATAACCATTACTGCTACAATACACAAATTATGAAAATATAATTTTTGATAGCCCTATTTGTTGTAGCCTCAACAAGCCTTTAAATTAGACACTTATACTGTTTTGAGACTAGAGGATGAAGTTTATGGTAGCCTAATGTTACATTATGTATTTTAAAGCCAACTCTCTTTTCACCAGTCATTTAAATTGGCCAATGGAGTGATATTGAAGGTATGTCTCAGACTGTTCAATGGGACTTTTCACAGCATTCACAGTATTAATTATTACAGCCAAAGCTGTAATTGAAAGGATGATCCGATGTCATGCGCTGCAGAAACTTTGCATACCCAGACGTCCTCGCCTCACATTCTGCACTGTCTGCAATACTGATATTGATATCAGTCGTCAAGGATCAGCAGGTAGTGATTGAACATTGAGTGATACGCGTTTCACAGCAACGGTAATGTATCTGAATGACAGAGAACTAAAAGGGATATATGTATTCAGAAATGACAATGACGTGAAGTGCTCATGCTGGCGTAAGATGTTCTGAAGCAGAGATATGCTAACATTAGCCGTTAATGGGATAGAAATATGGCGCAAGCAGTAATATAATATGATGAATCTGAATTATAAGACAAAGCAATTATCTAACATATCACAACAGCCATTTCCAAATCACGAGAGAACAAACCGCTACAGCAGCACACGTTCACCTCTCTGCCCCGTTTCCCTGGCCCACATGTAAATAATCACACTAATTCTTCATTATTAACACACCAGACAACAGCAGTCGATATTTATGCTTTGGTGAAGCGCAGACTTTTGGTGTTGGTGTGCTCTGGCTCCTGAACACAGAAACATGAGCATGTCTAATTGTCGTGATAGGAGATTTCACTGCAAATTACTAATGGTGTTATTGGATATTTATACCACGTGCAGGTAATGATTTAGCCATGCATCGTGTACAGTAGGACACACAGGCAGTAAATGGAAATACGATAACAATAACAATAACTCACATCAGCCATGCCTAATATATAGGCTGCTATACCATGTCATGGCTATATGACACTTGGAGAAAAATGAACTGCGGTTATCTGGAAATTAAAAAAAGGGGGTGGGGGGGCTGATTTAATATTCAGTAGTAGCCGAATGGGCTGGGGGGGAAGGGAAAGAAGGGGTGGGGGCGATGAAGATGGAGGAAATTAATCAGTGGTATCAGCTCCATGGGAGTTTAGCTAACCACCGACCTCAGCACTTTGGTCAGCTTATGAAGGAGCAGCCATAACAAACCAAACCCACCGAATCACCACGCACATACACTCCAACATACGACACACACACACACACACACACACGGGGTAACACATCAGAATAACAAGCCCATCACCTTCAGATAAGCTCTGTGTCATCAGAAGTCCCTCTCTGCAATGTTTATGTGTTTGTTTGTTAGTGTGCACGTGCATGTCCTACCTTATTTGTATACAGTATCTGCAGCTGTGTTTCAAAAGGATATGTTTTTGCCAAAGTATTGTTATTTTCTCATTTTATGCGGATTATTCCCGGCAACATTGCTCAGAAGCCGGCTGAAAATGCAGCCACTTGAACCATAGTCTATGACGATGAATGAATGAACTGCTTCTGACTGTGTTCCAGGCCGAGGCCAACATGGAGTCTTTGAGGAGCGAGCTCAGTGCCTCGTTCGAGAGAAGACTGGTGGAGAGAGAGGCGCGGGTCAACCAGCTAACCCAAGAGCTGGATGGTGTGAAACAGAAGGTGAGATCACAAGTGTAACACATGAAAAACCACACATTACACATTTTATAACGAATGTTTCCTGGTGTTCAGAACAGCTCAGTTACCTCTGTCAAGGAGGTTGTGTTTTTTTGTCTGTGTTTGTTTGTCTTTAGTTGGCAGGATTATGCAGAAACTACAGGATGAATTATCATTGGTGGAAGGAGGCTGTATGGGTCAGGAAAGAACCCAGGCAATTTTGATATGCTCTGGCTGGATGTTGGCTGTTAGTTCATGTAACCGGGCTATTGAAGGACATCAACCAGTTTTCCCTTCCACTTATTTTACATCCTTTCAACTCTACAGAGAGCTCACCAGTGGCGTTAGAGCTTATTGAGCTGTACTTCTGACTCAAAGGCGCAAACGCACGCGCACGCACACGCACACGCACACCAGCACACACAACTTGATCTGCATATCATTATGCTTTTGATCGAATGCCAAGGTTTCGCGGAGAAAGACATCAGAGTCAAATGGAGCGAACATGTACACAACACCTGTGGATTTGTGTGTGTGTGTGTGTGTGTGTGTGTGTGTGTGTGTGTGTGTGTGTGTGTGTGTGTGTGTGTGTGTGTGTGTGTGTGTACCCGCGAGAGAGGCAGCTGTGAAATCTGCACCTGTTTAATTGAATTAGCCTGGTTAATGTATTCACGCCGGCTGCCAAAAAAAGCGTTGGCATTAACGAGCTCGTTAGACCAATTAGTTAATTAATTGTCTGTATAGCAGCAGCTTCCCAAAGAGCTGCGTCTTCATTATCTGATGGCTGCCGCCTGTTGGATCGCTGAATGAGAGCTGATAATGCATTGCCGTCACACTATGCTCTCGTGAGTGTGTGTCTCCTCAAATGTCACACGTTTCTGCATATACAGTATATCATATTTGTAAATTTTGGATTCTGCACAGACACAGGTACACGTATGAACGCCTGTGTATATGTATTTGTCGGCCTGTGCGGTGCACGCTCAGAATACGGTTGCCAATATCAGTGTGCATATTGCAGCGAAAGGTTATGTGGGGGCTGTCACTCCCATAGGTAAAGACAGCAGTCCTCCTAGCCACTTTCTAATCTCTCTTTTATTAGAAGTTAATATCTCGCCTGCTCTTTCTCACTCCACACTCCCACCTGCGTAGAAATGGCCCCGCTCCATCTTTTTAATTCAATTATATTAGCCATACTCTCTCTGTGTGCCCATAACTCTGCAACTCTCTCTCTCTCTCTCTCACACGCCCTCTCTCTTTTTTCTCTCTCCTCTCTGTCTCTTCCCCTCCTCACATCTCCTTTCTTTGTCCTCAAATGTTCCACTTCTATTCGTAATCCGAGATGGAGGATAGACTTTGGCCAATCAAGGATTTGTGCAAGCCGCTCTCTCTTTCTCCTCCGTCTCCGTGGCAAGAACATATGATGGCTAGGAGGAGAGGAGAAAAGAGGAGAGATGAGAGAAGGAATAGAAGGAGGAGGCAGAAGCGAGCAGGAGTTGAGAGGAGGACCCCAGGGGCGAAACTTTGATTGCCAAAGTAATGAGACTTGATCAGATTGAGGTTTCTCTCTCAATAGGGGCTTTACTAATATGAAAGTCCAAGGCTTAAGCACTCATTTGAAATAAAATCGCAAATCTGATATTCTTTCTTCCGGACTTCCAGCTAAGGTCCTACGCTCCCCTGCTGGAGAATTAAGACTTCACACAGACCACATGGGAACTTTTAATCATCTCTGATGGTGGCAGATTTGAAAAGCAGGAAAATCGGTTACGTATTAATTACGTAACAATATTATTGAGTTCTCTAAGTCCGTGCCATGAAGACCTTGGGCTGTCGGAGAGATTTTTGACAGACATTGTGATCTGTAACTAGCTGCCGGGTGGATATGACTGACTTGGAATCATAGAGATGTCATTATTGTACCGGATTTATTACAAATCAGAAATGGCACTCAGTCGAGCGCATACCTCCACCAAGGCCCAATGGTCCCCTTAAATACAGTCAATCTGCAATTTAATGGGCACTTCCATGATCCACACCGCATCATTCCATCAAGTTCTGTGGTAATCTGTCAAATAGTGTTTGCATAAACCTGCTAATAAAAGACAGACAGGCAGATGAAACCATTATACCTTTGAGGAGGTAATGGTTAATTCAATTCACTTTAACTTAAACTTGTCATCACCTTTTCACATCTCTCTTTTGTTCTGTGGGTATTTTACGCCATGGTGGGATTCAATCTGCCTACGTGTCATCAATTGATTGAATTAATTTAACCCCCCCTTGTTGTTTTGGGGCAGGTTGGTTTTCACAGTGTGCATTTCAGATCAGAAATACATGGCAGAATACTCTAACCCGGCTTCTGCCTTAGACTTAAACATTTATTTTAAATGCTCAATTCTCAAGTATATGTGTAGAGATGTATAGCAATGTCTTTATGTAATATGTGGATATACTTTAGCTAATGTGTTTTGCAAAAAATATAGTTTTATATGCAGTATATAGTATTATATAGCATGAATTGTCGTAAGTAAGTACGGTTAAAAAAAACTGTAAATTTTATTGCTTTAACTTGGTTAAAAGTTGACGGTAATAATATTTAAAATGTGCTCCTTTGCTCTGTAATTGTTTTTCATCTGAAATCTCTCCTGCAATATAGATGGCTTGGCATAAAAAGATGAACATTTGCCCACTTACTCAATGCGTTGAACCCACTTGCCTGAAGCACGGAAAATTACACATTATTGTCTCAGTTTTGTAAAACTTCTTTTATTTCCCAATAGTCACACTAATATTGGTGGAATATCCAGATAAAGGAATAGTTTTAATTTACTGTTGCAATATTGGATACCCCTTCGCTGATAATTGTTACCATCCATTAGCCAAACTGTACACGACTGCAGGAAAGTCACTATATGTCGGATGATGTATTTACTGGTTGGGGTTAGGTTTCATTAGCATTAACATTTTGAGTGCACATTGTATTTCCTTATAACAGCGTGTGGTCTTTCTGTGTCTGAAAATCATCTCACCTGACAAACATGTACATGGATGTGAGCTTGCATGTACAAAAGTGTGTATGTGTGTATTGTTTTTCTGAGTATACGTTGGCTTGTATGATGACTGTCTGCTGAGCCTGGCTAATCTAACACAGGGCTCATTTAACACACTCTAATGAATTGGGGCTTTAATTTAGTAAAGGGTCCTGAACCACAGGCCCACACACACACACACACATACACACACATACACACAAATTTGGTCATGTTTGGGGTGAGGATCACTAATTTAATCACAAATTTATGTTTAGTATTGTTTTAGCTTGGATACATATAGATGTAATTGTTTTTCCTGCTTAGTGCACAGATGGTGAGTTAGATTTTCAATTTTGGAGATGAATAAGTTTCAGATTTAAAGAGATTCTATTGCAAAACATGGTCAGGTCAATCCTTTGTGGAAGATTGGGACACCTGACCTTATGCCTTTCACTAAGAATGGCTCAGATATGACAAAATGGCAAACATTTAGCTAAATCAAGGCGAGGAATGGCGCTTTTCCTGTCGGAGTGTGGATGTTCTGAATTTAAATTTTAAAAAAAAGCATGGTGTCTCCAAGAAACTGTGCTGTACCTGGTTGTGACAGGCATGGGGCCGACAAAACAGCCTTCTCTCTGCAGCATTTCTTGCCAGGCAGCGTCAAAAGAAAGCTGTGAGGTGTAAGAAAGGATAACAGAATTTAGCACTTCTTATAATATAAAATTTTGCAGGCAAAATGGTAAATGCCAAATTATGTGCTGATGCACGGAGGGGACAATTTGGTCCGATGCATCAGTACAGCCCCAGTCAAGAGCCCTGCTGAAGGAAGGTAAATGCATCAGTGGTGTATGTTGGTTTTTTGTATGTACCGTGTATATGTATATAAACAGATGGTTCTGGTGTGTGTGTGTGTGTTTTAGATGAAAGAAAGAGATGAGCGTGTGAGGCACCTGAACCAGGATGTGCTCGGTTTGCGAGCCACACAGGACTCTCTGACGAGAACCTTGGCTGTGAAGGAGAAACACACACAACAGCTGGTCCACGGCAGCGTGCAGCTCCAAGAAACCGTGACCTCGCTGCAGAGCAAAGTAGGTAACACGTGCACACACACACACACACACACACACACACACACACACACACACACACACACACACACACATACACACACACACGGGCAGTGAGCTCTTCTTAAATAAGGAACAGAACTAGGCAACCTTCTCTATCAAATCCAGTCAGGTACATCAGGGAATTATCCTCACTTTTTACTTCCTTCACAGTTAATGATCCATCCTTCTTCCCCTCCTTCTCCGCCTTCCCTCTCTTGCCCTCTCTCCATATTTAATAACTCATCGCCACCATCTTAGCTCCGCAGAGGGTTGGCTCATTGTACAATAAAGAACCATGTTCATATGAATATCACTTAGCCAAGAGAGAGAGCCAGAGTGGAGGAGGGGTTAAATATGATTTTGTTTCTTTATTTTTTTTCCTCTATTATTTCTCTTTCGATCAGTCTTTTCTTTCTTTCTGTTTTTCTGTTTCTCTCTCATCTCTCTTGTCCGGTCTCGCCTTCACCCCAATGAGAACCAGTGGTAATGAATGGGAACATTAAAGAGTCATACACATGATGAATGGAATGGCCCTTAGGTTTCTCTCGTTGTCCTTTCCTTCTCTTCTTTAAAATTCTCTCTTTCTCTCTCTCTCCGTCACTCTCTTACTGTGTTCTTTCCCTTTCTTTTCCGCCACCTCCTCTCACCCCTCTAGGTATTTCGTAAAGGCGAGTGGCAGTGGTGTGTTTTAGGCTTAAATTAACCCATTTACTGTGTCCTTGACCAAACCAAGTCATTCATCTGCTTCGAGTGCTTTAGCTGTGCGGGTGCTTGTCAGCCAACTAAATGAAGTGCATTCAACATAAAAGAATATTAGTTACTTGACTTAGGGAATACTCCCAACACCCTCTTATATGTTGACTCTGTGCCCTTAGTTTTGTAACACCAACTTAATTGCCTTACCTTTCCGAAATAATTGGTGTATTCAGGAGATGGCAGCGATTTTAATGAAGTCATTTTAAAAAACAGTATTTCCTCACATTACTGATATTCTAGGGCTCATTTTGCATACCTGCAGTGCCACAGGTCTTAGTAAACATTAAAAACATTTACAGGTTTCCATGATTGTGTACATAAGGTGCAGTAGTCAAGCAAAACATATAGAGTGAGAATTAAAGAAATGCTTTATTGGACAAGCAACCATGTTAATTAAAGAGGTACTGCGCAGTTAAATGTGTTTTTTGAGCTCTAAACTAAATTATTTGACTTTTTTATTCTGAAATACATTAATGCTGGTTTTAATATCACAGTTATTATCAAATTTATACAAAAGAGTTCTACATTTATGGGTTGAACGTGGCTCAAAACACCTCCGTCTTGGACCTTGCTTTGCCATTTCGGATGTCTCTGTTATTACATTTATATATGTATGTCATGATATTCATAAAGATACATAAATGTGTATGCTGTCTCTCACAGGCACTGTTGCAACAGAAATGTTAAGGGCCTCGCGCCTCCAGGGTTTCATGTAGGAACTGTACCAGCAGTTCAAATGGCTCAGGACCACAGTGCTCCTCAGGCACGGGAGCTTCAGCCCTGGCTGTTTCTGCAGCGGCTTCCTATGCCATCGCTTCAAACGGCTCGGGGGGACCGTGATCTTGGCCATCAGGAAACTCCAGAGACGAGAAGCTCTCTACTTCATACCACATTTCTGCCGCAAAAGTGTGCGTGCGGCTACTTGAGTCGTAGCTCATAGCTAGACAACCTAAATATCTTAGCTTTAGCAAAGTAACTGGTATGTCGTTGTGTGTGTCTGTGTTTGTAGCGATATCTGGGTGTGTGGTGATGGGGGTAAGTAGGCGTTTTTTAGCCCCCCCCCTACCAGCACTGCCTTCTACAGGCATTTTTACAGTGTGATGTTACACTTTAAAGCATGTTGTATTTATTTATTTTTGGTCTAATTCGGAAGATAGGAACACTCTTTGTGAGCACTGCCCCACTCGAACGTTAGTGTCCTACGTCTTTATGACGAGTAGTCAAGCAGTTTTATTGGGCCTGAATCAATGCATTAACTGTAGGGTTCCCCAATCTGGCACAAAGCCTTTACGATGTTCCCTTTCACTGCTATGGAGACGGAGTGGCAGCAAACATCCCTAAATTATACTTGTATCTCCTTCTCTTGCTGGAACCCCATTCTTCTCGTGGTGTTCCTCTCCTCCTCAGCCCCCTTTGAAGCTCTCAGCCTGCCGGTCCCCTTGGTTCACACCATAAACATGCAGATGCACCGAACTTATTCTTCATTTCTCTTCCTGTCCTCCCCATCTCTGCCCAGTTACAAACGAGCGAGTGCATGCTGAGGGACATCGGCGAGACCCTGGATCAGACCACAAGCAGCCTGAACACGGAAAGACAGCAGAAAGAGCAGAACCAGGACCAGTTGCATCATTGCAACGAAGAGGTAGAGCGTCTTCAGCAGGAACTCGCTCATGTTCATCGCACCGCTGAAAAGAAGGTAATTGATTTGAACCTCAAGGACTTCATTCAAATTATAATCCTGAATTCTTGCCATTTTCTTGTAACAATTACACGGAGGCAAGTGCATTTGACTTCCCTGTTGTTGGCCACGCGTTGTTGACATTGACGCATTATCAGCGATTTAATTTTGCTAACAAGGTGAAGGAACGTTCTTTATACAAAGTGGACAATGTCACGGGGGAAAATGGCTGTGGTTCTACAGGATGGAGATGAAATATAATATTCACTTTAATGTAATGCATTGTCTTTTCCCACAATGGTTCTGATAAGAGGAGGTCACACAGGTGAGGGATTCATTTAAATATTCAATTTTCAAATGTAATATTCACTGTGCCACGCATTGTCTATTTCTACAATGGTGCTGATAATAAGGTTTTAGATAATGGGAAATGGGAAGTTCTGATATTTAGAGCTTATTAAAAACAGACTCTTTTTTTTGACAAAGAGCAACGACCAAAAATTAGGATTACTCTGCTAAAACATGATTTTTATTTTCCGTTACAACTGCACTAAAACTCAAATATGACATATTTGTGTGCCGCAATGACTCTCAGACCTTTGCATTGCTCAGCCCTTTTTTTAATAATGTACTAAAAGCATATGTTAATGCTTCCTGGTTTGTGTTTAACCTTCAATTACTCTGGTTGGAAAGATACTTTTCAGGAGTGAATTTCAAGGGCTCGGATGTGTAGAAAAAAATAAAAAGGGAAGCAGAACACTAGGTTCAGTCCTTTTCACTGGCAAGCCCTCTTCACTAACAATAATCAGTTTCAGAATAGTGTTCGGGTTAGGGTCAGGATTTGTCTGCTATCACTGAAGCTATTGTTACAGCTGTCACCCAGTTTCTAGAATGCACTTCTAAAAAGACGACATGCTCTGCAGCTCATGTCCGCAAGTTGACTTTGGTGAAATATACTATTTTAAACAAATATTTTTTAAAGGCTATTATTGACCCTTTTGTTATTCACTATGGAGGAGTGAACAATAATTCAGTTATAATCCTGCAGGGTGAAGGCAAAGAGGGAACATTGACATTTCACTGCTTCAACACATGTCTTGTTGGAGAAGCCACTTTCAAATACTGTGCAATGCATATGAATGTATGGTATTACACTGTGTGGTTGCGTGTTGGTGTGTAAGTGCGTGTGTGTACTTATATATCTTTAGTACATTACAGTACAGAGTGAGGACATTTTGAGAAAGACGACAAACACGACTCGTTCACAATCAGCTTTTGACGCAGACACACATACAAACTTGGCTTTTATCAGTACTGTCTGACAAAGCTGGGGCAGGGTGTTCTTTGGTCCACTTGGTTATTACACATAATCTTAAACACACCCGGGACCCGGGGTAAAAGAATGGGACCAGGCCCGGACCTGACTGACTTTCTAAAACGCGTATCTGAATCCAAAAGGGTCCCAGGTTGGGTCTCAGGTACCATGGTTCGGCTGGACCCATGAAGACTTCTAGTCCTTTTTTTGGGGGCCCATATTCGTCCCTGCTTTATGCACCAAACCTGCTTTTTCAGATCTATTACAAGCTCTCTGACACACACACACTCACACTCACACTGACACACTCCTCCATGCATTCACTCATCCACACTTCATGCCATTATTGTATGCTGGTAGGTGTGTGGAAAAGAAGAGAGCGTGTGTGTGTGTGTGTCTGCTTCCACTTGAATGTAAGTGAAACTGAGAGAACTTTGTGTTAAGTATTTTCCTCTCCAGCTCTAAATGTCCTAACATTAGCACAGCTGAACAAATACTGTCAACACTCCCTCGTTCATCTGAAATGTACTCTGCCGATTCACTCTCTCTCCCTCTCACTTAGGCTTCTTTGCTCGGGAGAATGGGGAGCCGGTTCGACTTTTCTTTAGAGAATGAGTAGTCCACTCGCTTTAAAAAGGAAAATCGCATCCGGGGAAAATACTGGGAAGCAGACGGGCATAGTGGATGAGGAATGGAAGCACTGGTCTGACTTGAGCTGACTGGACTCATGTGCTTTGGGCTTGGATTAACGCTTCTTAATTCATAAAGCTACGTGTGAAATTGTTCCTGGAAGTATTCTGTTATAGAATAAGAGCTTGTTATTCATTTTAAAATGTTGCGTGTCACAAAAGTCTGGATGTGGCTTCAGTGTGCAATGTCCTTTTTTCTTTATTGTTAACACTGCGGCACATTGTGGGCTCTAGCTCGCACAGTGGGACTTCAGTTTAGAAAAAAGTATGTCCTCATAGTTATTCTTTAAAGCGTGTTGGATAAAAGAATTCAAATTGCGTGTTATTTGAAACGGACAAAAGGGGCTGGAGGTGGGGGTCGGGATGGAGAAAGCAAACAAGAATGAAAAGGAGAGAGAGAGAAGGAGCGGTACAGTGGAACTTAAGCAGAATCGAGGGAGGTTGTTGAAGCCTTCAAGGTTGGACTCGGACAAACATCGGCCCTGCTCACAATGCTTTACAACCATCAAAATGGCTTACTGATTTTTCTCTCGCTCTCCGCACTTTCTCTCTTGATCTCACTTATTGCTCATTTCTCTTTCTTGCCTTGCCACTTCTCCCTTTCATCCCCCACACCCCTATCACCACTCCCCACCCCCAACTGTTCAAATATTATTTCTCCCCCCTCATGTCGTCCCCGTACCCCCACCTCTCTTTTTTTTTTTCCTCTCTCTCTCTCTCTTTATCTTGTCATTGCCTGTCAGTAGGGATTCTATCTGCACTGAGTGTTGTGTGTGCGTGTGTGCGAACACATAAGACTGAGATACACTTAAGAGCTCATTGATTTAAAAATACCTTCGATATTGGAGGTCCCCTCCTGCAGATTCGTTCAGGAGCTTATCACACACACACTCACACACACACACACACGCGTAGACATGCACGTAGCGATATGCATAAACCAAAGCTCCACTCCAAAGTTTCTTCTTAAACTTTGTGATTGACCTAGTTAGCGTGTCGTTTTGACAAGTTGTCTGTTTTGACACGACATCCTCCTGTGTTTATCAACAGCCATTCTGCCTATCACAAGTTCACGTTGGGAATTCACATGCACACACTTACTCTCTCACACACACACTCAAAGATAAATGACGCTAAGGTTTCAAAAAAAAAAACGGCAGGAAGTGAGTATTGTTCTGTTGGTAAGTTTAGAAACATGAATAAATGCTCCGGTCATTTTCTCTGTGTGCAAATAATAATGCACTCTGTTTTCATCTGATATCTATGGAATGTAAAACCCAACCTGTATTACTCCTGCCCAGGGTACCTGTACACCTCTGTTTACATTCGGGATTCAGCTGCCACATGCATGGCCGTGTATATGCAGTGTTTTTTTGTTTTTTTTCTGTTGTTGTCCTCCTTGCTGTAGCTCAGGTTTAGTGTGCCTGCGAGCCTGGCCGCTGACAGCCGGGGGTGAGAGGTCAAAGAGCCAAGTTAACTCCATCAATCCCCCCGGACAGTTACAAACGAGCCCTCAACTCTGCTCAAAACAATCCCTGGATCATGCAGGACGGACTGGAGGTGGAGAGGGATGGAGAGAGAGAGAGAGAGAGAGAGAGAGAGAGAGCTTTTTTTTTCTTTTTTTTTTACTCAAGTCAGCATGAAGGACTGTTGTCTATATATAAATCAAAAGTGGATACCATGTCAGCAGCAGATGTGCACAGTAAAACGTGTGCAGGGCAAATTACACTGAAGTGCACTGAAAAGGTCTCGACACTTCCCCAAACTTGAGAGAAATCACACACACACACACACACACACACATTTGTCATGGAACTGAAGTGGGTAATTAGGGAAGGTCACCAAGGGAACAGACAAACACAAGCAATTGTCAGACGTACTGTATACTCAAGAGATGTATAAACAACCGTTTCTCCGCACATAGCGTCATCCGCCCACCACCGCCGTTCACTCACACACAATTATGATGCCAAGCCTGAAAAATGTTATCTCTAATTTTGTAAACAGTGACCAAAGTTCCCGTCTCCCAAGATGCGGCTCATGCTGCCAACAAGGCAACGAGATATGACTTAACGTCCTGTCAAAATACCATAAAAAAAAAAGAGCATTTCTGTTTTCGCAACTGAAGAAATGTTGTCCAACATTCTTATATCATAACGCCATTCATGTGTTGCAGATGCAGAAGAGGGAGATTAAGATAGGTTTGCTGGTGAAAGAGCTCACGGAGAGTAAGAAGCAGCACGCTGATTGTCAGGAGCAGGTAAAGACGGCAGCTTCACTACTCAACAAATACATTTGTAGTAGTCATGATTTATATTTATGTTAATGTTAATGTTATTGTTAAAGACAGTTATTCAGTCCCTTATCAATTAACTAGAAGGGTGCTCAGTAAAGTGCAAACCTCCCCCGAGGCCCAACAGTACCCTTATGACACCACCTTTAAATTCACTAGATCTGGATATTTTATTTGGATCTGCACCAAATTGCACCAGATTTTTTTCTTTAAGATCCATTAGGTATTCTCTGAAATCAAGGAATCAAGAAAAATGTCTCTGCAATGTGTAAAAAAAAAAAAAAATCCACCCCCTGATCCTAATCTGATCTAAACTTTAATGGGTTCTTCCTTGGGTCATCCCCCCCGTCCTGGAAACAAATAGAGTAGATTTATCTAATCCTGCTAACTGACAAATGATCAATCGCAGACGAAAACATAACCTCCTTGGCTGAGGTAAATATTATTGCTGGAATATTTATTTTATAGTTGATAAAAAATGAAGTTCAATATAAATATATTTTATTTAGTGTGTATAATATAAACAAATGTACATTAAATAATGTTAAGTGATTCCAGAATTAATGTTTTATTACTTACTTATTGGTTCTTTTGGTGTTATGTATAGCTATTTTAAAATTGTGTACATTTTTTATTATTTATTTTTTGTCCTTAATTATAAAAAAATATTGCAATTGTAATAAATTGGTAAATCCTGTATCTTTGGCTGTTTATTTATGTGGAATTACATTTGATTTCTACCCTCTTTATGCATGAGTAAATAGAATACGTTTGTCCTTCGTGAGGTTGACTTGATCAAAGCACTACAGGTGACATATAGATATATAAGTGTAGCACTGACCAAGTGGCTTGATTGTTTCCCAGTTACTCCACAGAGAGAAGGATTTGGAGAAGCTGTACCAGGAGAAGGATGAGCTGAGAGCCAAGATGGAGGAGCAGAGCAGAGAGTGTGTCCGCCTCAACCAGACCAAAGAGAGACTGGAGGCTGACTTGGCTCTGAGCCACGAGAAACTCCACGGCTCTCACCTGGAGGTCCATCTTTCTCCGTCTCCGTCTGCATGTGTTTGTGTGTCTGTTTGTGTGTAGGTCAGAGATATGCCCCCAAAGTCCTGTGTTCTTAACCAAGTCTTAAACTCAAGAAACATACTGGGCTTAAATGTCAACGTGCAATTTAGTGGGAGAAAAGTTTTAAAGTGTATTTTCTGTGTGTTTAGGTCCGAAGCAGGGATCAGTTAATTCTGCAGTTAAGAGATGAGATGAAGACGGCGGAACAAAAGTATCAAGCAACACAAGAGCAGGTGTTGTGGTTTGTTTGTGTCTGTAAAGTATTTAGATTTTTTAACTTTTCCTGTCCTCTCCCACTCGTTTCTGATTATGTGGTGTGTAATTTGAGTCTATGTTCAGGCGTTTGTGTTTGTATAAAAATTTTAAAGATTTTGCTGAACAAACAAAAGTGAAAGAAAGACCAAAACCACCTTTAATATGATCGATTTAATACCTTGTAGCTTTGTTGCGTGAGAAATAGGTTAAGGTTATCTGGAAGTTGTATTTTGGGTTTTTGTCTCAGGGCTTAAATTTCATTCTAGGTGCTACGACAAGGTTCATACACCTGTCTTACTATTTTCTTTTTCTTTTCCTTTTCATACGCTGAGGCTAGGCTGTGTGAGCGCCCTCGTGCCTTTTGTTTTTTTTGCCAACAATGCCCTGCTTTACACCCACAGAGTTGCACACATCCACTCGAGGGAACTGCCCAAACCAGCAACAGTCTTCCACTGTTGGCTACTGAGCAGCTCCATTAGAACAGTGGGAGGTGCAGCAGCTTGCTCAAAGGCTCCTCGAAAGTTCGAACTGAGGAAAAGGGGAATCGTTACTCATTCATGTCGGCTGTACCCACATTTTCCCACCTGGTCCTGAGACCAAACCGGGAAACTCTGACTCAAGCCTGATTTGCTCACTTTTAGGCTCCTGCCGCCCCCTCGCTGTCTTTTCTGTCTGTGTGCGCTTTGTGTGCCTACTTAAAGTTGTTCCATTTCCATCTTTTTTCAGTCTTCCTCTCTCGCTTTCTCTCTTTTTTTTTCTCGCTAAGGTGGCAGAACTGGAGTGTGAGCTGAAACACTTGAACCACAAAGTCAGAGGACACCAAGAGGAGGCCTGTCAGTTAAGCAGAAAGGTCAGAGATACAGAGCGCCACAAAGACCAGAAGGAGAAAGAACAACAGCGGCTGCACAATCAGATCCGTATTAGTCAGCAACAGGTAAGAAAGAATTAACCTCCTCTACTATTCACCTTTGCTCATCTCCACCTCCCCTACTGGTGAAATCTGTTGGCGCAATCTATAGATGAGTTGGACTCTGACCTGGAATCTGTGAAACAGGCTCACAAGGCCGATGCCGAACACTGGAGCCACGTGGAGCATCGCGGCTTCACAGCCTATTGGAGCAGAACAAATCTGAGCTCAGCCAAAATGCAGAGCGGGCTGAAGGATTGAGAGTCAGAGGTCACAGAGCTCAAGGACAGTTTTAGTCAGCAGCACACAGCTGCAGAGGAGGCGAGTCTTTTGTGCGTTCACTTGTCAATCTGTTGAGCCACAATCCAGCAGTAAAAAAAAAAAAAAAATCTACTGTTTTTAATCCAGTGAACAAGGGAGAAGAACCAGATGCACTTATTCATCGGAGTCCGAGTGATCACAGTCGTAAATCATATAGTCAGAGCTTTCTGCCAGGAACGACAAAGTGACCTATTTAGAACAGACAAGTATTATTTCCAGTCAATTTGCAGATATATCCTCATCTACATCATCTGGATTCCCAAACAAGACAAGATGGCCCCTTCATTTGTCAACCCCTCACATCCAATTGAACTTGATTATAAAAACAGAGAGGGAAACAAAGGCCGAGAGGTTCAAAAGGAAAAAAAATGAAGAGGAGATTGAAGTTATTATAAACTGAGTCTTGACTCGGGAATTCATGTGACAACAATGAATACTCGAATGACTGAATGGTTTGTCAGGCCATGAGGGTGAAAACAGTGTGTGTTCCATCATGTTTAATGAGGGCTGTTTGTTTCCCCAGAGCACAAACCCCCTGATTAAAAACCATGGTGTTTCCCACGATGCCTTGTTATGAGGCCTTTCATCCACCTACAGTAAGAAATGCCAAATTCAGCAGCAGGGGGTGGATACTGTACAACCAAAGGGAAATACAGAGAGGAGAAAGTAATATAAGCCAGACATGAACTCCGGATAATTTGGGGAAATTTGGGTTCGGACATTCTCCAGACTTTGCTTTTTACATATAGAAACTCAGTCCGTCAATCACGCGTTAGAAACATCCACAACACACCCACTCGCTCACAGTGAATCCTCGGGATAATCTTCTGCGGTTTTCTCACACTGGCTCACTCTGACATTATCCGGTGTTTTAAGCGTGCTGGCATGAGAAACTCCAGAAAGTCCTGACTCTGGGTAAATTCAGGAGAATATCTGTAATTCAGTGCAGGTCTGGAAGCTACGATTGAGTATTAAAGTAGCGCAAGTTGACACATGACACCTTACTTTATGTGCTTTGTGTGTTTCGTACTGACTCCTTGGGTAACCTTTGGGTGCCCCTACATCCTCTCGTCTTTCCTCCTCTCCTCCTCTCCTTTTTGCACGAGCAAGTTTTGTACTCAGTCACGCTCCCCTCTACCAAGCGTTAGTCCTCGATGGGCCCATTTAATCCCTGGTTAAACCAAGCCGCGGTGAACCACTGGAATCTAACTAGTTGGCTGTCATTAGCCGTAAACCCTCGTGTTCAGATCCAGATTACAGCGGGATTAACGTGGATGAACTCAAGATGAGTGTTGGAGTGGGTTTAACTTTCTCAACCTCTCCGCTAGAAAGGTGAGCTACGGTAGGATTCCTAGTGTAACACCGGGATTAAGCCTGGTTTCACTTCCTGGGTTCCCATTTCTTAATGACAGAGGTTACTGTAGAGCAGCACAGTGTAGTACACCATGTTAGACAAACTAGCTTACACGAGTTTGACTTTTTTCTCTCGCACATTTAGCCTTAATTACGGATCGGGTAAAGTATTTTCGTGGCATTATGATAATGTTGAGGAGGGTTGGTGCTGCAATAATTTCAGCCTTTCTTCCTTATCTGTGCATCCTACATCTTTAACATTTTCAGCATGTTCAATCGCTCCACACTTTCACATTTGGCAGCTGTTAACATTCTCAAAAGCATCTGTACATGAGGGAATTCAAATTGCTTCTTTCTTATAAAAACTATTAGTAATTTTGTCCCTCTGCCAAACCTTTAGGCTGCAGCTGTATAAATAAAGAGGAACGTTTCTTATTCCTCTCAACAAACGTAGTACATGTGATTATTTTTGCTTTCAGGTTGAAACGTCTGAAGGGAAGCTAAGGAAGCAGGAGGATGAGATGGGACTTCTTCATCAGCAGCTGAAAGGAGCCAAGGAGGAGCTCAACGGTGCCAGTTCACAAATCCAGGAGCAGAATGAAACAGTAGCGATTTTGAAACAAAAGTACGCTGCGGCAATAGAGAAGGTTCATAGGGTGCAGGGGCAGGTGGAACTTTTAGAAGAGGAACTACAGTATTCACAGCAACAGGTAGACACTGGTTCATTTCTATATTTGTGCACCGTAGTTTACAGTAGTATTTTAAAATTGTGTCCCTGCATGCTTCGTGCCATTAGCTCCAGGCTTATTCTCCACATTTTCTAAAATTCTGCCTTTCACTTCTTCACCATGCTTAATTGACAGCTAAGAGAGTCACAGTTAGAAACTCATTCTGTGAAGCGAGAGCAAGCCGAGCTGGAGCAGCGGTACCAGGAAAAGGTTAGCCAATGGGAGAGCTCGCAAGAGGCTCTTGACCAGCTGACAGATGAGCTCCAGGCCAATCAGACCCTGCTGAGGGAGAGCCAACAAAAAGGGGACCACTTCAGAAGCCTGATAGGATCCCTGCAGGAGCAAGGGGATAAACTCAAACAACAGGTCAGGACACACATTAGCATCCAGGTGTAGCTGAAAACGGCATTTTTTCATTGCCCAGGTTTATTCCGTGTAACATTTCCATGGCACGATTCATGAAGTTGTTTGGGAAATGATCATGTGAACATACGATGAGATGTGATCTGTCCAGTAGCCATCAGGGGCAGTCTTTCATTCCAATATACACACCTGTATTATTATCCCCGCCAAGGAGGATGTTTTTGTCTGTGTTTGTTAGTTAGCAGGATAACGCAAAAACTCCCTCGGAATTCTGTGTGTGTGTGTGGGGGGGGGGCATGACACGCTTTTGAAATAGAGTGTTTTGTAATTTTCAATAATAATAATTCAGGGATTTTAAAGAAAAAAAGTTGGACATGTTTGAGGGACAGATATTTATGAGTGTGTGCTATTTGGTGCAGATCCAAATAAAAATCCAGATCTAGTCAATTTGAATGTGTTTCCATATGGAGACTGTTTGGCCTTGGTGGAGGTACGCACTCTACGGAGTGTCATTCTGGTTTTAATACTTCAATTGGTTTTCACCAAGAAGATGTGTCTTCGTCTTTGTCTTGACTCACATGTGTGTCACTGTCGTCTTGCGCGAGCACCCAGGTGCTTGCCTGAGCTCTGTGAGTGCATGTGTGGGTTCTTTCCTTTGTGTGCATGTGCGTCATTGTTTTCGTGCATTTACGTGCATGCACAAGTGTGTGTTTGTGCACGTGTGCAGTGGCGTGTGTCACTTAATCTTTTCTCCCTCTTTCTCTCTGTTTTATATTTACTACGTCAAGCAACAAATGAATCATCTTTATTACGGAGAAATTTAATTTGGATGAACTTAACTGCTGCCACCAAGGTCAGACGGGCGGAATGTCATTTTAATCCAATCAACTTTAATCTGTTGGTTATAAAAGAGTTAGGCTGTTGAAGAATGGCTGTATCTCAGGCCCTTTATTACACTGGCTAATGACTTTGATTGTGACGCGCCTATCAAGAGGTTAGGAGCTCTTATGGAGCTTCACGTCCTGCTAATTCTCTACCTCATGCCAGCGTTGGACTCAGCTTACCTTAAAGTCACTAATGCCTTTGTTCCCTGTTTACAAGAAATTCTTGAATTGAATAAAAAAATGAAATGCTACTGCTGAAGTTGTATGCTCACATACTGAGCACAAATGGAAATACCTTATAGCTATCTCTATTGTAGACTGCTCGTGTTCTGACTCTGGAATATTTTGCTGTAATGAAAAGATTCTCTTCTTTCCTTATAATTTGCCTACACAAAGGACAGCAGCTAATAGGCTGTGATTGAGGGTAGTGATACATTAAGCAGTTTTTTCCACTTACCCTTGACTACATTCAGTAGTTAAGGTCGAGCCCCTCGTGTTTGGGTTTTGGGAACACGGGGGCCATGTGTCTCTGTGCTCTGCCATGCAACAAATCAATCCACAAAGGAGTGCAATGCATAATGATCTGTTTCCTTAATGGCATCATCAGTGTCATTTGTCAGTTATTAGCAAACCAAAATGCCTGCAATCTGTTGAGATGCCATTGGTTCCAGTCAGTGTGAGACGGACTAAAAACCGACAAGAATATTTAAATCTGCTTTTTTTGTTTTCACTTTCTCTCCTCCACTGATAGAAGCTGATGTTGGAATGTGACCTACGGCTTCATAAGACAAGTCATTCTCACTCTGATGAGGAGTATCTCGGCCTGCAAAGACGCAGCCAGCAGCTACAGAAGGTAAGGTCATAGATTGTAGGTCCCTCGCATTGAGATTGCACTTCACCAATTACACTTTGTGCATATTATTATCATCACACCAAACCAGGAGAATGTATTCACAAGAGCATATACAGCTTTATTCAAAGATAAGTGAGAGATCTTTGTTCACGTCGAAAAATGGATTGATTTATTTCTTAAAGTTTCTGATTTACATGAACAAATAAGGTATCACCATCCGTATTCTTCTGTATGCATATGTGTCTGTATCTGTGTGTGTTAACGCCTCTGTGTTCCAGCGCTGCACTGAGCAGGTTGAGCGCATTGCAGAGTGTGAAAAGGCTATCCTTCAGATGAAGTCGGAGCTGGAGAGACAGTAATAACAGAGTCTATAAAACTCTCATTCTCCTCTGCTGATCCCGGTTCCTGTCATTGTCTCTCCTGTCTTGCCCCCCCCCCCTCCCTACTGCCTCCACCGCCCTCTCTCTCTCTCTCTCTCTCATTCTCTTAACAGTCTGCTTACCAAATGACACACAGAAGCATAGAAGCATTGCATGGGGAAAATTTAATCTGTTAAAGTAATTTCTTTTAATTTGGCTAAATCTACTAATCTGATTTATTCTTTTTTTTTCCCCCTCTCATTTTGTTTATTGGTACGATGCATTCCACGGCAGCTCAGACGCACTAGCTAATTATTTGCTGTCCTCCCTGTAGAACCCAGGAAAAAGCGGATGTGACGCAAAATCTCGCGCTGTCCCACCGCACACACGTGAGCATTTGCAGCCGGCTGGAGCAGGAAGTGACATGCCTGAAAACCCAAGTCACACACTTGGAGCTTGAGCTGGCGGATACTCAAAAGGTATCAAAGTATCGCACCTCCGCTGACCTGTCCTCTGATTTAGGGAGAGCGTGTTATTTTGACCTTTTCTTTTTTTTTACTAAATGTTGGCACGGGCTACATGAGATCCCATTCAAGTTTTAAAGAGGAGTACTCAAGCCATCTCCGCTGGCACCACACACACCCATACACACACACACACACACACACACCACTCATGATTTTCCTGTGATTGCCTGGCAGAAACAAATTGCCTCACCATTAATTAAAGCACCAAACAGTGCCAAGGCTGGTGAAATTGACTCCAATTAAGAGCTCAATGGGACACTAAATATTCAAATTACTCAAAGTGGTGACTGTAGCCTGGCAGAGTGCCAACATCGCTGGCAGTCATAGACACATCATCCGTATGTGTGTGTGTGTGTGTGTGTGTGTGTGTGTGTGTGTGTGTGTGTGTGTGTGTGTGTGTGTGTGTGTGTGTGTGTGCGTGTGCGTGTCTGTGTGTGTGTGTCTGTGTGTGAAGCTGCAGGTGCGTAGGTGGAAGTGGGAACATTTGATTTTACATATTAATTTGTTGGTCCTCTGACACATACAAGTGATACACATGTTGCACTCACCACAATCATATGCACACACGCACACACACACTGTATTATATACACACTGTAGTAAAGTTCCCTCTTGCTGTCAGATCTTGACCATTCTATCTCCCCTACCTCCCTGTGGAATATCACATAATGAGTGTTTCATGCAAGGAGGACACATGTATCGATGGGTACATTTGTCCCATGCATTATGCATATACACATTCATCTTTATTGTGCAGATTTTCATAAGAATTCATACGTACTCAGGGCTGAATTCAGACCTACTGGCGGTGAACGATTTAAGAGGAAACTGGAAGAGAGAGTGTAAACAATATAACGTTTGTTTCATGTATGTTTTTCTGCATGTTTGTTTTTCCGTTTTTTTTTTTTTACGATGCATACACACAGACGTGGGCATTGTTCAGAATTAAAAGGGTTTTATGGTTAACCAGTCACATAGACTTCCCCAAGACACATTAAGGACACAATGTCCAATTGTTCCGGCCACGTTAACATCAGTGGTACGGGACACGTGTCCACATACAATACAGAATCTGATGTGTGAGCACAGACAAAGAGTCAAATTGTCACACGGACAAAAGCAGATGCAAGCGGGGCAGCGAGATCAAAAAATAAGTGGTCACTCCAAACATGTTTTGGGCTCTTTTTGATGTGCGAAGTGCTTTGTAGATACTTGTTCTAGCAGCGTATCAAATGCTACACATGCATGCACCTGAAAATACAGTCGATCATTCCATGTTCCTCTTTGGCCCTTTCTTGTTTTACAGGTGCACGCGGCGCTCCTCAGGCAGTCGGAGGAGGAGCTGGAGGAGGCCCGGCGGGAGGCTGCAGGAGGGAGCAGGGAGGTGGATGCACAGAGAGGAGAGGTGCAGAGGCTTCAGGAGGAGTTACGGAAACAGGAGGAGAAGATGAGAAGTGCCACCAGAGAGAAACAGAGTCTTAGTGCTTTCATCCGGCAGCTGAGCCAAGAGGTGGAGGAGTTACGCGGCAAACACCAAGCGACAGGTAGCAATCAGTCAACAAATCCATCACTTACTTGTTTTATCCCTCCAACTGCCCATTTATCCGTCAACAAATACCTTTTTCCGTCAACCACATATGCTGACAGTGTGTATACTGTAAATATACACGTTTGTAGTATACAGCGAAATCCTTTGTTTTTAAAGTAACCCACGTTTGATGAATCCCCTTCACAGTAAGTTAAAATAAGGGGTGTATAAGCATAGATATATTTTTTATTTTATGGGAAATTTGCTTTTATTGGTAGGACTGTGCAAGTATGGGGGAGAGTGGGGAAGACATGCAGGGCTGTGTCAGAACCAACCCAGGCAAGGCAAAAGCCTTTGTACATGGGGCACCCACTAGCTCACCTGGTGCATCAACATGAGCATTTTTAACATAAAGAGTTGACATTTTAATTCAGTTCACAGTTCATCTGTTAGTTGTCCTGATTTAAATGTGCACTGGGTTTACACATTTGACTCCCTTGGAACCTTTGGGCAACATTGTTGTTAAAGCCGGGGGTGGTAATCCTGAAAATGCTAGCAAAAGCAGCACTTTGAAAAAATACACCCGATAAATCCCACCTTCTCCCATCGGCCTTTGTTAAAACCCCCAAAACACATTGGTGTGCGCTGCCTGAAAACTGCTAGAAGCCGACTTTTCCGTCACTTTCTCGCTTCCTTCTAGCTATGTCTACCTCAGCCGTCCTAATGAAATGATTCATGTCACAGTCATTACAGTCCTGCGAGGGTGTTTTTTCTATTTTCCGATTATTTATTTATTGATTTGCTATTGGGAGTTGAAGAGGATTTCATCAGATAAGATAACAAGTTTTTCAGAAACAACTCACCAACCCTAAGACTCAGCTCGTGGGGGCAAATGGAGGCAACGTAAACCCAGATGTTTTGGGTTACATTTACTGTTTCGGCTGTTGGCTGTCCAACACAAAACTATGGAGCTGTACAGTGTGTCCTACCTTTTGTTGTAGGGCCAGCCACACTGCTGTTAGCTCAAATTAGCCAGTTGTGGTACAGCAATGTGGTGATTCGGTCTCTAGCTGTCTGCACACACACACACACACACACACACACACACACACACACACACACACACACACACACACACACACACACACACACACACACACACACACACACACACACACACAAACCAGATCATTACCATACAGCTAAACCAGAAGACCATTAAATCAAACTTGAATCTACAGTGTATGTGTGTGTCTGTGTGTGTGTGTGTGCACAGCCCCGGTGGTGGCCTTTGTAGTATAGTGTGTCAGTGCAGGAATGGTGATGGCTGGGTCTCTCTGGGCACAGAAATGTCTCATTAAGAATTAACGTACACATCTACGGTCACGCCAGGCAAACACCTCACATACACACGCACACAACCATTTCTACCCAACTCCCACTGCTTTAATTAGCACACACACACTCGCTCTCCGAGGTACACACACACACGCACAATCACCTATTGTCCGCAGAGAGATGAATCTGAGGTCTCTCTCTGTGGCAGACAGTGGCTGGCTTGCTCGGTGAATACTGCTCATTAACAAGATAGAGACAGAAGGACAACGCTGTGTAGCTTGGCCTTTGACTGTGATCAAAACGCATTCCCTCAACTCCGCGCTCGACACAAAACCACATATAATTCAGCTTTTACCTTCAGCAAATACAATCCAGCAATGTAGGGCCGATTGTAATGACTTAAGAAGAATAAGGATGCATTATTATAACAAAGGGGAGCATTGTTTACCTGGATACAGCAGTGGCCTGAATAGACTGGGTGAGGAGTCAGCTTGAGAAATTACTGTCATGAACAAAAGGCCTTTTTATTAACATGAAGCCCTTGTCAAGGCTCTTTCTGTATTTTGTAAACAGTGCCATGAGTGGTGTTGATTCTTTTTTGTTGCTTGTTAGCAGTGGATCGAGTCTAGGATGGAGCGAATTGTGAAATAAATGAACAGGTTAGAAAGCAGACTTTTTTTTTTACTGCACACAAAGAGTTGCAAAATGAAAGGGGGGAACATGTGGAGGAATAGATGCTCATCACCAGACAAGATTCATATTTAAGACATAATTTTATTTCATGTACTAACCCGTCATATTGTTTTATATATATAGTCAATATCTAGTTATTTGTCCATCTTAACTGTTTTGTAAATTATTCATCTGCTAACTAAAAGTGCACTGAGATATCAGCATGGTGGCATCTCTAAAAAGCAATACTTATACAAGTATCACACCATTTTTTTCACTGCTGATATGAATTTTTATGGAAGTGCCATTTTTTTGCCATCAAATCGTTTTATTTGTTTGATGCAGCTAACACGGCACCTGAATCCCACTGTTAACTCGGAATATACTTAGCCGTAGTTTTGGGATGTGACGGATAAGATGGAGGAAACGTCAAAAGGGGGGAAAGAAACAAGAGGATCGGAGGATGAGTTGGGAACCAGGGAAGTGTCACACGGATGAGATTGAAGTGTCTGAAGGCAGCTGGATTCAATCAAACCGTGTCAGGAGAGGATTCGCAGACGAGAGAGAAGGGGGTGATTAAAACGGAGAGAAAAAAGTGCTGAAACTTGGCGTATGACTGCCTGCGTCGCGATTTGTCACTCTCTGACAGCACGCATTTTCGGCACGACTCTCAGCGCAGTTGAGATCCTGTTTTTTTTTTTTTTTACAAAGTAGCGAGTCCATAGAGTAAATCACACAACACTTCACAAACTGCGTATGGTGCTATGATTATATCAGTGCACACGATACAGTACAATCAAGATGAGATTGCACTCACTTTATTTATAGGTAATTTAAAGTAAATCCAATGCTCGGTCTAACACACAAAAAAGAAAGGTGTAGATGAGTAAAGATTCTGTTACTAATCAGTTCAATAAATTGCATTTGGTTTAATCTAAATGTTGTTTATTGTTTATTGAAGAAACTTTTCATTCACAGCCACACCAAACTGCAAAAAGTCAAGCAAGAGCTAATGTTTAAAATATTCAAATATGACCGATAGTTTCATCTTACATGTTGAATAAGATGTGTTGTAAGGTTGGCCGTAATGTGAAATAAATGTGACAACAAATGAAATAACGGCATAAACAAAAACACAATATCCATATTTCCACACTCCCACTAAAACAGAAATGTGATATTACCACTCCTCTGTGCCGCTGATGTGCATCTGCCTAAAGATGATGAAATCATTATTGTGCGCATGAGTGTGCGTGAATGTGTGCGTGTGTGTGCGTGCCGCTATTCAATCTGGATCCCCGGACGCACACATGCACAGGCCTCTCTCCTCCAATTCACCTCTATTACTAGCTATAATCCCATTTCACACTCTATCGATCCCCAAAACTGTTGTTCACCGGAACCAGCAGCAAACACTGGCATTTCTCCCCATCATTTCACCACCATTGTTCTTTATTACACAAAGAAGCCCCCCCTTTTTTTTGTCTCAGAGCAAACTCAGCCCCACTGAAATATGAATTATAAATGTATGGCTAATAAAAGAGAGGGGGGGGCGGAGAGAGGGAGAGAAGGGGGAGAGAGCTGGAGATAGAGAGAAGTGGTTGGTAGAAACATCAGAGAAAATGACTCCTTTACAAGAGTCTATTGATCAGTTTCTATCAAAGGGGGATGTCAGACATGAGATTACCTGGCAGTTTGAGCATTAGGTGCCGTGTGTTATAGCCCCGGGCCCTTGTACCGCTGCCATAGGATTGTAAATAAAGCGAGGAGGAGAGAGAGCAAGAGGGGAGTGTGTTAGGGCGTATGTGTGAGTGAGTTTGAGTTTCTGTGTGCGTCTTTGTCTTTGTGAGTGTTCACTGTTGTGTGCATATGATTTTTTTTTTCTTCTTCTTTTTCCCCCTTCTTCTTCTTGTGGTGTATTTGTGTGCATGACGGTGTGTGCAGCTGTGTACCTGCACCTTTTGGCTTATACCCAAAAGCAGTGTTGCAAGCCCGTGAAACTTCATAAAGAGAGAGAAAGAGTCTTGAGAGGCTTCTGGGACGTCTCGCGGGAGCACCTTAGCCCGCTACGAATCCCGCAACAAAGCCAAAGGAAGCCCCTATGAAGCCTTATGAAGCTTTTATGAGGGCCAGGCAGGGCCCAGCCGAGCCCAGCCACTGATTCAGGGTTAGCTTGGTTTTCATCCTTCTCATGTTAAAGGTTAGCAGCGAGAGCAGGGTAATCTGACCGCAGATCTGTGATTATATGGCTGATGCTGTATGATGGGCTTTGAAGCTCGCATGAAGGCGCTGAGAGGGAGAGACCAAGCGAGAGTTAGATTACGGACTAACGTCGCACCTTAAGTTGTGTAAGAAGGTCAAGAAAGTGAGACAGGGAGGGACCCAGGATCTTAAATCGTTGACTAATAACTTAACTCGCGGAGCCACTGAAAACAGGTTGTCAAAGACCCCGAACATCATAATATAGGCTTCTCTTCTTCTTCAAGTAGCAAGAAATCTAGAATCCTTTGTGGATCGTTTTAGTTTGTGTTTAATGTGGAAACTTTTCTATTGTATTTGGTCATTTTTATATTTGTGTGTGTGTTCCTCTGCCCATGTGTGTTTGTCTGCTAACAGCAGAGATTCTGTAAATGGTCATTCTACGCAGCTGCTGTCTCTCCTGGTTGGAAGTGTCACTGAGGTCACATCGGATACTAATGCCCTGAATGAGAATTTGAACCCCACCTCATGTTTTCGCAAATCTCTGCTTTATTGATTATTTAGAATCATAGCAAACTTTCACCTTGAGCTTTGTGTGAAAAAAATAAAATAAGGGCACAAACATGCTCATACACACTCGAATAAAAGTGTTTGTGCATCGTTGAATATTTGGGAATTCTAGTTAACGCTTCACTTTTCTCAAGAGTTCAGTTTAAACAGTTTGGATGCTGCAAAAACCATGAATTAATCATGGTTTTACTAAATGTAGATTTGACGTATTTCCTCCTCTCTGGTGTTGGTTTTGGCCTCTTCCGATTCAGTCTGTCCCACCACTACCACGGTGCGTGGCTCTTAAAGCATTACACCAATATACTAAACATTTCTCAATTTCTCTTTCGCACACTCAAATAACACATGCGCACCCACAAAGTCAAGGTCCATCCTTGAGATATTCAACACACACGCGCACACACACACACTCCTCTACATATTCAGTGCACACACCTTCTCAATATTCACTAGCCTTGGCCACCGATGGCTGACAGTTTATGTTATATTCAATGAATACTGAATTTAGTGAAAAGGTTTTAAGAGCTGTGAAGAAACATTGACTCACAAAACAGCATGCAGAACAAAAAAGGGGAGAGGGAAGGAAATCCCAAATTTTAAATTCAAAGTAAAAAGGGGGCCTGCAAAAGCAAACCTAACCAAGGAACCTGACTAGTGGTTTATTATTCATCCGTTGGATGTGCTAAACTACTAAGTGTAGGACAATGGGGTTTTATTGCATGTGGACGGAAGAGACAGCTGAAAAGTGAATGTGATTGAAGAGCCACAGAGTATGAGCTTAAGTGGCCTGCTCAAGGTAAAGAGTGCCATCTATTGACAAGGTCGGGAAGCACTCCTTTTGCGCCTCGACAAAAGGGCTGCTGCCACATCCTAGTGTAATCAGTGAAATACGTCCACTCCTTTCCCTTCTCCGGTTTTTGCCTTTGAAGGTGACTCGCAGTTCATATTTTCCCTTTTTCTCACGCTGAATCAATAATCACCTCAGCGTATACATGTTTTGTAAATCACTCCATTAACCTTGGTCTGCTGGATGATGTGAAACACGGTGGAAATCTCTACTCATCTTGCATATTTATTATTTCTCTCAAATACAATGAAAACGAAAACCAACCGGGCCTGGGAAAAAAAATATATATATACGGGACAATTTTTATTTATATCGCAAATTGGAAAAATGTAATTTCTTTCTGTGGTTTGAATTAGGTCTCCCCTCTAATGAATCCTAACCACGAGTGTCTGAAGTGAACTGTTGCTCTGTATCTCACACTTTCCTTTTTCTCTGTGTCTCCTGCTCAGTGGAGGATTTGGCAGCCCGCGCAGAGGAAGTGAGGCGGATGGAAGGGTGTCTGAGAGAGGGAAAGCTAGCAGAGGAGAAAATAAGGTAAGAAGGGAGAGAGGGAGAGAAGCTTCCTCTCTTATCCCTTTTCCCATCGTCCCCACTGTGAGCCCAGTAATCAAAAACATTTAGCTATTTTATGTGCGGCAGGACGGTAGGCTGTTGAACTCAACATGTGCTGAACACATCACAACCTAAACTCAAAAGTGTCTCACTTATCCGGACTTAAATTATCATTTCTAAGGATTTTAATACCCAGACACGTCAAATGCAAATGACTGACGATTTCTGTTTGGTAGAAATATCAAAATTGCGCATTGATGGGACACGGTAGGTAAGCAGATGTTAGGTCACGGAGTTCAGAATTCAAAGGTGGGACCCCTGGGTGACCCCTGTGTGTCACCAGCGCTGCGGCGATGACATCAGCGCGCATGTATCACCCAGTAGAGAGTGTGTTTGTGTGTTCCTGTTTGTGCGCACATAGCTGCGGTTGCGGCTTTGGCTTCAACATGACCTCACTGCAACGGTCTCCGTCTCGGGGAGTTTCTTTTGGTTAAGTCGAGCCATGGAACATTTTCTCCGTCAACCGGCAATTTAAAACTCGGCATGGAGACTTTATAGGTTACACTCTGAATTATTGCATTTTATTGCATTTGAACCAATTTTAGGCACTGGATGGTAAAACAATCGCTGTGTCTGCATATTATAGCCATTTGCAGAATCAAGCTGTTTACTGTTAGCCCAGTATTATCTAATAACTGCAAAGACATGAAAGGTTTTTAAGCAACAACACCATGCTAATGGCTTCCATCTGTGCTGTGGGAAATCCCCTCCTTTTCTCCACAGGACGCCTCCTCTCTTTTTCTTCCCTTTCTTTCTCCCGCTCTGTTCATCCTATCGTGTTCTCTCCGTGGACCAATCTATCAGGCATTGTCTTTTCTTTTTTTGTGTTTCGACTGCTCGGATTCTGCTTCAGCTTTTCACCAATCACGAGTCCCTCTTTTAGTTTCAGTTTTAACCTCACTGCTCAATCAATGTGTGTGTGTTGAGAAGCAGTGTCAACTTTAATTTCTTTTGATTTTATATTTTTTAGAACGTTTTACAGATTTTGTATCAATCTTTTATTAATCATTAGAAAATTCAAATTGCCGAGCTATTGCCGGGATTATCATTGTGTGATGGATGCTGTATGTTGACTTTCTTTATTAAAACAAAAAAGAGGCAGAGGAATCCAGCTGGGATCTGTGTTGCATCTCAGCATCCATCTCTCACACTGCTCATTCTCTGTCATCTTCGACCGCACGTTGTCGAATAAAGATATAAAGATAACAGATGATACCTGACCTGTGCTGAAATGATTCGTCAATTAGTCAAACATTTATTGAATATTTTATAGCAACAGGTTAATCATTTGTCATGTTTTTAAAGTGAAACACAGAAAACTCTCAGCAGATCCTATAATAAATAGCTGCAACTTTTAAGAAAACAGGATCGTACTGTAACTTTACATAGGGCATGGTGTTTGACATTGATAAGACAAAATGAGCTGTAAGAATAAAAAAAAAATCATGGATGGATGAGAGGAATACATGTTGAACTTTGCATTATTTTATTTTTGTATTTTTGGAGGTGTCAGTTTAGGTGCAAATTAAAAAAATCTATATTTTTCAAATCCCAAATCAGTCTTTCTCTCTTTCTTTCTTTTTTTTTTTTTACTGTAAAATCTATAATGGACTCACTTCTCATCACTGTCCCAAAACTTTTGCCTGTAAAAGGCCTGACACGTTTTTTTTTTACTCTTTATTCTATTCCTGTAAATTTTCCATTTTCACGTTTTGCTTTTGGAGGTGTGTGTCGAGAGTGACGCGGGTTTGTGTTTGTGTGGACGGGGCTGTTATGGGGTGTCGAGGCTCAGTGAGCGGCCGGAGCGCGGCTGCGGAGGGAGGTTTGTGGAAATGGTAATCATTTGTCGTATTGATCCTGCTGTAGCCAGGGCAGCTGGCACACACAAACCGGCTCGCACGCGTGTACACAGACAGTAACTGACTCGCACACATGCAGGCGCACAGTTGCGTGGCAGGAATAGACCCTTTCATATTGATCCCCTTCACATTCCCTTAGCTCGACTGCCATACACACTCACACACATAAATACACACACACACACACACACACACACACATACTCACATTCTCGCACATACTCTGCATTAAACTCCTACAACTCTGAATTTTTAAGAAAGTTTATCTCGGAATAAAATAAATGTATTATGTGTGTGTTTGGTTTTAGGAACATTTATGGTAATAATGATCATTATTAAATGTTATATTAAGAATTACAATTATGTTAATGGTAAATAAAATGATTGAAAGATTGAAATTTCTTTTTAAAAATGTATCTAAAATGTTGGAATGTGTGATGACGATTAAGTAAAAATAAAAAGATAGATTTTTATTACATTCTAACCTTTTTAGTTCTGTAAGACTACATGTTAGAGTGTTTTTGTTTGTGCATGCAGGTCAATGGCCGTGACGCTGGAGACGGAGGTGGCAGAGCTCAGGACGAACCTTCAACAGGCCGTCAGTCATAAACTCGAGGCAGACAGCGGGAGACAAGATGCACAGGGGCAGGTAAATAGATACACACCAGACCTGAGTGACACAGCCTCGACAAATCATCTGCAGGGTTTGTTTTAAGTGGCACATGGTGTTGGACACGTGAGGTGTTTGTCATTTGAACTATTATACTCTTTGTAAACCAATTTTACAGCTTCATATCATTTAAATATAATTTTGTACTTATTCTGCCTGTCAACATATTAAAATTATATTACTGACCCGACCCATTTTTTATGGGCCCCTCCTCTCCTCTCCTCTCCTCCTCTCCTCGCCCTCCAAAGTCTTCCTCTGCCCTCCTTCCTTCCCTCTCTCCCTCCTGCACAGCCCCTACCTTTCTGATGATTAGTGGCATATATCCGGTGCTACAGCCTGGATTATCTTGTCCAAGAGAGGGAGGGGTGTGTGTGCGGGACCTAAACCTGGCAAGGTGATTTGGAGCGTTAATTCCTGGGAGTAATATTCCCTGATATTCCCTAATGTTCTGGCTGGGAGCGTCGGGGGGAATCTCAGGGGAGAGCGGTTGTCAGAGCTGAGCTGCTGCTGTACAAAGGCAGAATGGATAATTAAGGGTAGAGCCAGGACGGGGAGCTGATGTTCATTTAGATTCGACAAACTTTGAATTCACTCTAAAGCTTCCATCTACTTTGGCACTCCCAGGGATCTTGATGTTACATTTTGTTCAGACTCTTCTTAAAGTTTCCCCCTTTCTCTTTCTTCCTGCCTTTGTTTCTTTCTTTATCTCTCTCTCTCTCTAATCTCCTGCTCTCTTTTTGCCCTTCCCTCTTGAAAACTTGTTTCCTTGTCTTCTTCTCTCTGAGTTTCTTTCTCTTTTTAGTCACTTTCCCTCACTTTGCCCCTTTAGCTGAATGTTGCGTCTTTATTCCACCTCACTGTTCGGAATAAAACCTACAAACATGGAAAGGGTGTGAGGTGCAGTGTTGTTCCACCTGTTTTGGTCAGCGGAAACAGGCAAAAGCAGCATTAATAGAGGTCTTTTAAATGGCAATATAGCAGAGACGCTTCTTTTTTTTTTTTCATTCTGCCCTCGTGAATAATGAAGCCCGCAAAGTGCAGCTCTTCTTGTTTCTTCTAACATTAGTGCACCGTGTTTGCCCAGGGCCGGTATGACTCTGATTTAAGCCAATTGATTGGTCAGTCAAGCAAGTCCCAGCGAAGAGTTCTTCATCTACTTCTAAACTTGGTATGTCAGAGTCTTGCGTGAAGTAAACACGACAATGTCTATAAATTACCAAGCATAAAGTAAAAGTCTGTTTCTTTTCTGCTCAAAGCAACAGTTTCTTTCAGTTGAAATAGGCTTTTTAAATTGTTGATACGGTTCCTATGAATAAGCTTATTTTGTATTCTGATGTAAAGGCTGGCTATACATCAGAATATGATTAAAATTACACAATTTTCTATAATATAATTAGCTTGAATCTAATTTAATGAATTGTTTTCCACTGTTATTCATCAGTCAGAACTGCTGAGGCGCCTAAAACAAGAACTTAAGTCGCTAATTTGATTTTCTTCATTTGCAACTTGCTTTGATTAATTTTCTTAACTCGTTTTTAACCTAACATATGTAATCCCATTATTGATACAATTTTACTAAAAGTCAGACACAGGCCTGCGCAAAAAACAATCTTCACTATTTGCAGACAATCTCCCAATCCAATAATTTGATAATTTAGAAATATGCTTATTCTTTTTTTTTTTTTCATGCTTGAAGTGAGATAAGAAAGATCAATCCCACTCTCATATCAGTTCACTAAATATGTATCTTGGCTCTGGTCAAACGTGATTAAAATCGAACTAACTGAAATTTTATATCTTGCTTGTTTGAAAACCCAACTGTAAAAATGACAAGTTGCAAATGTGTGGCCATTATGTAAGACCACTTTCTGGTGGGGCACAGATTTCTTATCACCCTGAGGATCCCAGACATTTAGCAGAGAACCAGGCGAGCTTTTTCCACTGCTTCTTGTCTTCTAGCTAAGCTAACTGGCTAAGGGCTACAGTATATGGCTAACCCTAAACCCTAACCCACATGGCACATAGTTCTGGTCATGTTTGAAAAGTTGCGTCAGAGAGCCATCTGCAAATTTACATTAATCAGAGGAGATGTTAGGAAAGTTTAGATCCAATTCAGATTTTTAATAACAAAGCCTATGCATCAATTTGAAATGGATTAAAACAGACATCATCCACGATCCAGTATTCCCAGTTCCTCATCCCATTGTGGCATAATTCACTGAAACCAGATTCTTTGGATTCAGATGAGCCAAACAAGAGCCTATAAATCCCTCTGTCTTCAGGGAGAGACTCAAAGTTAGTGACACACAGATGAAAACAAATTCTCTATCTGTAATTAACAGAACAAATGGGAAAGAAAAAGGAATGAGACAAATAGTCGGTTAATATACAAATCTTTAAAAGTGACTATACCTTTTAGTCTCCAACTTTTCAAAAAGATGCAGCCGAGACTGGAGCAAAAGTATAATTGTGATAAACTGGTGTCTGAATAGAAGTGTGCGGTTATCTGCAGCGTCTCTGAATTTGCTTTAAGTTGTGTGTGGTTGGATCTTTCCCTCATTCCGAATTCCATACGTTTCCCCTTTTGCATCCTCGCTGTTTTCCATCATCTCCACAACAGACGAGCTTTCCAATGAATTTGTCTACAAACAGTGTTTAAACACGGGTGTGATGACCACTCTGACGATGACTCCTTCATTAGGTCCCAATCGCTGTTATTGACCAGCAGAAGATGAATTATCCACCGTTGGAAAAAAAAAAATCAAAGGGTTTGAAATGGTAAATGGTACACTACAGTGGCCTATAGAGGAAATCTATATTACAAATTGCCTCGGTGCACAGTAGCTGAACCTCAGGATAGCTCTGTCTTTTTTCCGTGGGTATGTCTTTGTATGCATTGTGTGTGTGTGTGTGTGTGTGTGTGTGTGTGTGTGTGTGTGTGTGGGTGTGTGTGTTTCCCGCTGAATCTTGTTTGTGTTTTTCTTTGTTTATGTGTTTAGTGTCTCTTTTCTGATATGAAGGAAGGGATTTGGATATTAGCTGCTGGTCAACTTTGCGCTTGCATGTATGCTGCTCCACACACACACACACACACACACACACACACACACACACACACACACACACACACACACACACACACACACACACACACACACACGCAAACACACACACACACACACACACGCAAACAGACACACACATCACTCGATCCTGTCCCTCTGCATGGGTCCAGTTCAAATACAAGTCATGGTAAACACGAGGCATGTTTTTGTGACTGATCAGATCGTCCCGCTCTCTCTTCTTTTTTTTTCACACACAGGCACGCACACACACAATCACAGTCATTAGTGTGTTTACGTCCGCTTCTTTCAGCGATGGAGTAAAAGATTTCAAACAGTGTTAATGAGAATTTGCAGAGAAGTTTTCGGATAGCAAAAGTTTACGAGTGTGTTTTCATGCCCATAAACTTTTCTGAGTTGCCAAAAATCTTCAGAACTATCTGTGTCATCCTATAGAAACACAATTAGACAGTCGCTTTTAATCACTTTGAGTCAGTGGGGTGCCTGAGACCGGTCCAGGCTTAAATATCCTTGACCATGACGCTGAATCACAAACTGTTCCCAGACACTTTTTATGCAGCATTGAGACATGGAGGTGGGCACCGGATATGTTCATTCGCTTCCATTGATATTCATAACTTCAGCAGTGATGGACAGCAATTTAGCCGCCTGACTTTGCCATCATCTAACCATTTTGGTATAATCGTACACAAACGTCCATCTTTACCTGTAACTAGCTGTGTGGGTTCTTATCCGTTCATTGATCTCACTCATTATACCTGATAGAGGCCCCAAGCCTGCTCCAATTAGCTCGGAATGAGCCACACTAGATCACCGTCATTGCGCACACACACACACACACACACTCGCACAGGTTTGATGTTGGAGAAATGAGGACAGATAAATGAAGCTCATTTGTTTGGTTGATGAATCCAAAGACATGGACCGTCCTCGGACTGTTTAACCACGGAATGGACGTCGTGTTTATTCAATGTGTGTGTGCGCGTGTGTGTCCTTCTGTCCCATCGCGCTCAAACACAGCTCATTAAGCTACAGAGCCGTAAGTCATTTGAGAGATGAGACGGACGGACAAAGTAACCACGTTTTTTTTCCCTTTTTCCCTCATGTTGACTCTAACTTTCTCCTTCTTGACTGTCACACACTGTCTTCAAGCACAAAGGAGAGTTGTGTGTCTGTGGTTCTTGAAATATAAAAAATATGTCAAATACTTAAAATATATAACTTGGGATACACCCACTTGGGATCTTTAATCAAAAGAATTACAAAAGACCCGGTTTGATGATGCAGTGGATCATGGGAGTGGTTGTCGTCACCACCATTGCCGATTAAAATCTATTTGACGTGACTAAAGCGCATTTATTTAAGTGTATTCACAAAGTGAAACAGTAGATGGAAAAAACACACGACTGGCTGGTGTTGTGTTTTTCCTTCATTATACGTCCATTGCTTTCGAAGTTATACCAGAGAAGAGCAAAGCCAGGGGTAATGCAGATATATATGATGCAATTAAATGGCAACCAAAATGAAATGGCCTGTTACCTTGAATAAAAATGGGTTTGAATATTTTTGGAAACATTTTGGATAATGTAATAACACAAGTCAACAAAATATATAACAGCGGTCTAATTGTTTCTTCAATGACACGTATGTAAAAGCTGCTTCTCTCTCATTCTTAACTCATATTTAATTTTGTTAAGTGGACGTTTTATAAAAAACAATGAAAATGTGTATTTACTTAGTTTTGGCAAGATGCCAAGGCAAATTCATTGTGGATTTTTCCAGTTCACTTTTATTTACCTGTGTGTTTGGGACCTTATTCAAGGTTTACAGAATTACACGCCTGCCACTCTTTTAACAGTGTCTAATTAATACAATTAAGTATGATTATTATTGTAATTATCACCCAATGTTCGACCTTCAATCCTCTCTCCTTAACCACAAGTTGAATTTTATTAAAATCCTGTTCACAGAGAAGAGCTTTGTAATATTACAGTGTTCAAATTCATTCTCCGAACAAATACAAAAATTGTGGTTAAAGTGATTCATGTTAATAAAATAAACACTTACGTACAGTTCTTCTCCATTTCAATATTCTACATCTTGTATGAATGTTTCTGGCCAAGAGAACCTGTCAAATCATACCACAAGAGACTGGTATGATGCTCTCTGATAACCCAGCGTCACTGAGGTTTGGGCCGATTGGCTGTAGAGAAGTGAAGTTTTTCTTTTTTTTGCACCAATTGTAGCCACACAAATCAACCAGATTATGCAGATAAAATAATCAACTATATAAACGTCCCCTCAGTGCTACATATAATTTTATTTTGGAATCGTTTATCAAGTTAGGAAATGCAACATGCAAACTTTACAATTCAGCAACCATAAAAACTTTAAATTGTGGTTTTGTGTTGCTGCTGTCAGTGGAGCTGAGCTGCAGGACGATCACCTGAACATCAAAGTGTTTTCTAGACCTTGCATTGACAATATACATTTTTGTTCAAACCCTTTAACAAAAGAGCCATCCAAAATTAAATGTTATCCAAACACAAAGATCCTTACAATAAATCTGACTTAATAAGATGCAGTCTTAAAGCTGCAATTATGTAATTTAAAAAAAACATCTGATCTAAGACTTGAGCATGTGTTAGTGTTATAGAGGCATTTCAGTCTCAACTAAAACTAGCCTCAGTAACTTCTACAAGGTTTCTGTACAGATTTAAACAAGATTTCTGTGGGACCTTAAAAAATCTTAAACTTTATGATCAGATTTTGAGGCTTTAAAGAGGTTCAACTGCGTAAAATTATTATGGTGCTTCCGTTAGTGCTTTAAAATGACTTTCTTAAGAGAATGTTTTGGCAGCAGATACAGTTTGTTATATCTCCATGTTTTGAAGTTCTTTCTCAATGATATTAGATATAAGCACGCTGTAATAAAACTACAACCAACATGGACCTAATAACAGATCTTCTACAAACACTACAGGCAGATACCTACTGTCTGTAGTTTGTGAGCTAATGTTGCCTCTTGAGGGTTATTCTCTTCTCGGCCACTTCACCTTTTCTTCAATTGTGGCAAAGTGTAGGTAATTATGGGATTCAGATATTCCTTAATATCATCGATCTTAAATTTCCTTCATTCAAAAAGTCTTCAATTGAAAGCTGCAGAAACCTTGTTCAAAGGATCCCTACTGCTCTAAATGGGGGAAGGGAAGTTGTTGAGAAACTTTTAGCGATGCTAGTAATGTAGTTGTGCTCATGCAGGCTATAGATGCAAGACTTTGATAATGGCAGCCGCTGACAAACAACCCAGCAGCATGCGTAGGAGAGTGTGTGATGAAAGGGCTCAGGGAGAAGGAGTGAGTGAGGCCATGCAGCAGCAGATGAAGGTAATTAAAGAAGCCATCATCAGCATCATTAATATGCTAGATCTGCTGTGGCCCACTGACTAGTCTAATGGAGAACATGTCATCATCGTCACCATTAGGGAGAGTGGGACACACATAAACACACGCACACACGGTCTTAATGTTGGGTCACGCCATGATTATCACCATTAAGCCCAGAGTGAGAAGACCTGCTTAGGAAACGTCATTCTGTACTGCCAACACACACACACACACACACACACACACACACACACACACACACACACACACGCACACACGCTTGTGGATCTTTAATTCAAACCCTGTGAGTGATAAGTATGCATATTTAAGTGATGTCAGGCCTGTTGGGTCTTTTAATTAGACAGAATGAATGAATGTTTTATAAAAACGTGTTTAACAATAAATGTGTTCATTAATTTGATGAGAGGATGTGCTCTGATGAGCTGAGTGGAACAGAGTAATGGCTCAAATTCAGCTCCGCTGGTCTGATGGTGATGGCAGCAACAGCCAAGCTGTTTCTGATTTTTTCTCTCTCCATCATCTCCATTTTCCTCTCTTTACTCAGAAAAGTTAACTTTGAATTATGTGCAGCACTCGACGTTGGACCGTTTGATCTGTCCTAGTGAAAATGCACATTTGTCCCGCGCAGCTAATGTGCAACGTGATCCCACTCCGCGGCTCCATGGAGAACAGAAAAGATGGAAAATCCATTAGGTGAAAAAGACCCCACAAGGTTTTTTTTCCCTCTGTCCATCTGCAGGTATGCTTTGTGGTTTGTCATGAAAGTAAATTCAGATGTAAAAGTTGAAAAAAAAAATTGTGTAAGTTCACAAAGTCCATCTTGTATCCATTGTCAATAGGAGGTGTGGGATGTGGACCGGACAACTCGGCCTTATTTTTGATAAAATAAACCATCAAAATGATAAATACTGTTGAAGCGGCTATAATGATGCCAAATCCTTCTGCAGCACATGGGCAGTAAACTCATATTTCTAGCAGGGACCTGAAAGGACCGTTGGTATCACCAAACTTGTCCCAAATGCATTCCGTTGCCCCTTTTAGCCCCCATCATCTGCTAAAATATTTGTGCAACAAAACCAATCTAAATGTTAAGCAGGTATGCTACTTTACTCCCCCCCCCACCACCCTGCAAACGCACCTCCTTGTCCTTTTTCCCTTTTTCTCTAAATGTCCCCCTCTCTCTCTTTCTCTCACACTCACACACACACACACACACACACACACACACACACACACTCGCTCACACTCGCCCCCTCTTTCTCACACACCTTTTCACTGCCTCCCTTGTCACAACATCAGGCTTGAGCTGTGATTTACATCCCTCCACGAGCCGCGCCAGCCAGACAGTCGGGGTGGTGGGGGGGTGGGGTGTTAATGTGAGACCACAGGTAATTACTGTCATTACAGCACAACACGTATCCTGCCACTGTGTCTGTGCATGCTCGTGCACGTGGCGGCGGCGGTGTGTGCAGATGTGTCAGTGTGGGTTGTTTGAACAGTGTGCTTTGACACTGCTTTTTGTAGATAATGTTATTGGTGTATTAACGTGCTGTTCCTGCCAATATGTTCTTTACAAGGAGATTCATCAATGCATGAAACAAAACTTAAACGGAATCACACACAACAGGGGATTCACCATCTATTCCCTCGTTGATAAATGTAATTATGATAAATAACCCAGACTCTGTTTACTCTTCAAAGTTGAATGATTTGCTTGATATTATTTTATTGTTCCCGCAGTTTTTTTTGTCATTGCCCTATTTGTTGAAATGCATCTGTTCCTTAATCCCCCCCAAAAACACTGTGATGTTCTGAAGTTTATTGTTTCATCTTCACACCTTTACTGCACAAGTAATGGCGTCTCGTCGATCTTTACTCTCCTTGAACTACGCCTTTATTATATCGTGTTGTTGTGGCTGAAATACGTTCAGGGGGCTCCCAAAGTGGCCTCAGACGTTTGGAGCCCCACTTTCTCCGGACTTTTTCTAATTATTGTGTCACACTTAACACATTTTCCACATTGCACATCAACAGGAAGATATTTGAAGATGTTTTATATATAGATATACATCCTGACATACACACATGGGCCCACACGACCCGATTCATCTCGCACCGCAGTTGATATTTTGACATTTCAGATTAATCACGTGACCTTTCTGGACACATAAATCATATTGGAAACTTTTTCATGTTTGCCCAAGTCTTTGTTGGGAAGATGGTATGGTATATCAAGGTGTTTCCATGGCGATAAGGGTAGTGTGTCAGGGGTCCCCGGAGTTTAGGCCTGGAGAGGTCCTGACTGATAAGCAGAATGGAAAAAGTCAGCAGTTTGGCGTGCCATCCCATCCTCCTTTTCAGCCGCCCCACACCCGTCTTCCCCTCTCTCCAGTCTTGTCTTCCGGCTGCTTCTGCTCTCTTCCCCCATCCTCCCATCTTTTCTTCCTGTGCACCTGCCTAATATCTCACCCTGCTATTTAGACCTGTGTCCGCAAACGCCTTCTCTTTATCCCCAATTATTTCCCATTTACTTAATTTTTCGCTTGTGTGGCCATTATGCTCTATTTTTTATATTTTCACCCTTTCATAGCTTCCCATCTAAGGGCCTCACTTATCCCCATCGTCACCTGTCTTTAATTCACACCTTTAACTCCCACATTTATATTGTATGCGATGTAAACCTCTGCTTGGTCATCAAGGTTTCGTCACCAATCTAGTCAGAGAAAATCTGAGGGTTTTTATAAGAAAGGAAACTACACAAGAGGGTCTTGAAAAGAATCAAACAAAGCATGTTATATTGTAACCATTCAAATAGTAGCACAAGTACTTGTGTCGTACTTGTGTCGTGTTATAAATGACACTTGACTCTGTGTTGTAGGCGAACAGGCTCCGGGCAGAGCTGGAGGAGACGCTGTCTGACAATGCAAACCTTCGCCATGAGAGCCAGCTGGTCATGACCAACGTCAACCGCTGGATTACTGAACAAAAGTACGAACACACTTTTCTTCAATCATTTTATAGACATTTAAATATCTAAGGAATTTGAATTCAAGTGTTTTTGTAGAACAGTTTTTTTATTTTTCCTTCCTAACATTTGTCAACCACAACCCACAACTCCACCTGCAGCCCCGCACATAAATACAATTAACACTCCATATATTTATTTATTTTAAGGAAAAAAAACGTGTCATACTATTTCTGTTTATTCTGAGTTTACTGCATTTTATTGTCCATTTCTAACTGCTGCAGAATGCCACTCTTCAACTGGCCACATATAAATATATATTATATCATATATCCTTCTACAATTCCGATGTGTGGTTTTTAAAATTACAGAAGTCTGTCCTCCTCTTCCAGGGCTTCCAGCGAGAACCTCACAGCACAGATGAAGGCCCAAAACAAGCTGCTGCTCATGGTCACTAAGGAGAACGAGTGAGTTTTGTGTCCGAATCCTGTGTAATATACTTGTAAGTCACCTTTTTTCATGAGAAGAGAGCTGGTGATTAAAGTGCATGTGTGTCTGTCTATGTAGTATGTGCATGTACAGGTGTGTTCAGGTGGACTCTCTGACATTCTCGCATCTGACAGTCTTTCTGCATGTATGCATCATCATGATTCATGCACACACACACACACACACACACACACACACACACACACACACACTGATATGGGCGTGACATACTCTTCTTTCCAGAGATCAAAGTGGTCTCGCCGTGTTCTGTCATCCCGCCCCCCTGTGGTGCCATGCCTTCCTCAGTCCCGCCTAGCAGCACCACATCTGTCTGTGTCTGCTTCTTTCCTCAGTGTGTGTGTGTGTGTGTGTGTGTGTTTGTTGTGTGTTTTTTGTTCTTATGTTTTTGTTACTGTAACCTGTAGCGGTGTGTAACACTCTTTATACACCTGGAACACATGGGCTACATAAAAGTGTGTTTTCGCAGTTTCCACCTCGTCCTCTGCACCTTCCCTCAATATTCCATAAATGGGAACATTTTATGTCTACTCCCATAAAATAAAGCAATTTCATGTTGTATTGTGGTAAAAATAAACATCTAAATAAGCGTTTTTAATAGCTCAGGAGTCTGACAACTGATGGCATTACAAAGTGCTGGAATAAATAGCCACAAGAGTGAGTGATAATTGGCTGCAGAGAAACATAATTTCATTATACTGGACCATGATGTGTGTGTGTGTGTGTGTGTGTGTGTGTGTGTGTGTGTGTGTGTGTGTGTGTGTGTGTGTGTGTGTGTGTGTGTGTGTGTGTGTGTGTGTGTGTGTGTGTGTGTGTGTGTGTGTGTGTGTGTGCTTGTGTGTCAGAGATAATGTGAACTGCTAGTTAAAGGCTGCTCTGAAAGAGAGAAACACAGACACCACTGCAGTCGCCTGGTGGAATAGTTTGTGTGCCGTGTTAACAAGGGTCTCTTGATGATAATGGGCGTCTGTCGTTCTCGGCGTCTGCCTCTCCACGTACATTTTTTCCTGCCTAAGTCTGCCTCTGTATCGTCCTCACTTTGTCAGACATCTTCAGGAGGCTAATGACACATTGAAGGTGGAGGTAAAGAGACTGAAGGAAGTGGCGGATGAGAAGGAGAGCGACGCCAAATGCTTCAAGGTGAACAAGTGCGGAGTGGAAAAAACAATGAGCCACAAATAGGGAGAGACAAGACGACAAGAGAGATTTGATGACAAACAGGTTTGTTTTTCATTTTATAATTGTTTGCAGGCCCGGATCCGAGAACATGGCATCCGGCAAGATGAGAGAACGTGAGTCATCTTACGTGTGTGTGTGTGTGTGTGTGTGTGTGTGTGGGTGTGGGTGTGGGGGAGTCTGAGATCCTACATAATATAAGTGCCTGCGTTTGTGTGCATCCACCAGCTGATCAGAGTTTAGCATTCACGTACAACAAAAGCGTTGCCCACCGTGTTTCGCTCTTTCACACACAATCTAGCACGAACAAAGCTGATGATGATAATAACAGCAGGAGTGCCAAGTTGTGAATGAAACACCCCGTGGGCCCAGACACTTGTGTACGTCCGTGCGTGTGCGCATGTGTGTGTTATGTCTCTTCTTCAATCTGAATACATTATTCATGCTGCGCCTTTAACAATGATTACACTCCAATCAAGGGCCCAACCACTCCTGCTTGCCACCCCCATGGCTGTCAAATAGCATTCATCAATGGAGAGGAGATATATTTATTATGTTCATTAAGGCAATGAAAATGAATGTGGCACAGATGGGATCGGGTGTAGGAGGGAAGTGAGAAGGGAGGGTGAGGGTGTTTGTGAGGGGGCACCTGCCTGCAGGAGTACTCCCCATACCCCCAGTGTGACCCCCAAGGTCTCCTCATTAACAACTGCCCCCCCCCCGTCCCCACCTCACCCTGGTTTTTGCACACACGTGCACACACCCATGTTGCACCTCTCCCCTAACGAACCACCAGGCACTGTTTCCAAAACGGATCAGATTTGTTTTGACTGGGGTAAATTTCCAATGCTATTCAAAGCTGTCAGTCATTTTAATGATATCATTAAGGGGCCACGACAGAAAGATGAATCGCTTTTCTTTGTCTTTCCTTCATAATTGCGAATGAGCCAGAGAGGGAGAGCGGGAGAGGCAGTTCATATAGATGTATGCATAAGAGGGCTTTTGATTGAGCGAATATAATAACATGGAATGAGATAAAAAACAGTGAATGAAAGCATCTTCCATAGCGTCCCCCATCCATCCTCTTTTTTCTCTTCCATTTTCTTTATTTTCTTTATTATGAGGATCCCTAATTTATTTCATTCCATTATGGTAACCCTCCCCCACACACACACACACACGCACACACACACACGCACACACACCTATCCGAAATGCCATATGTATGAAAATCACACATCTATAAGGCAACAGATGTGTCACGATATTTGCATGGCAGACATATACAGTACATTCAGTGCGTAAATCTCATTACTGGTGGCAAAGGGGATATCTCCGCAATGTCTCTCCACCGTCGCTATCACTGACAGCAATCAACACGGTGTGAAGGTTTTGTCATTAGATATGCCTTTATTAAAGGAATTTATTATGATTACGTGGCCTGCTGTTCCCGAGCAGCTGGTGTGTCACGACTTCACGTCGTGGATCGGTAGAGGGGGAACGGAGAGGACGGAAAACAGCTAAAGGGAAGAGGCTTCTTTTATAGTTGAGTTACAAAGTTATTTGTTTGGAAACATACTGTGAAAAGTTCCTATCATTACATTATTGATGTTCCTTATAGAAATATGTATTTTTTTACTAATAGTTTCAGCTTTTTATGACATACTAAGGGAGCTCTCTGAAAACGATGTGGCTCTCATGGCCCAAACAGACTCAGTGCTGCAGTTCAGAGTGTAAAATATTATCTATATCTGTAAATAACAGAAGCAAAAAAGCAGCACATGATATTCACACTGAAAGCACCAACGGAAACACTTTGATATCATATCACATCTATCAAAGGGCAACAGATAATGGGCATGTTGTTCTATCCATCTGTCCATTATCTTTACCGCTTATTATGAGGTTTGCGGGGGGGGGGGGCTTGACCCAAACCCAGCCGACATTATCTGAGAAGTGGAGCACTCCCTGGACAGGTCGCCAGCGTATCACAGGCACACAAGACAAACAACCATCCCATGTTGCTCAGTGTCATTCAGTTTTTAAAAGCACGCTCATCCAAACTTGACACGTGCTGCACAGAAGTGATGAAAACCAGAGCGCCAGGAAATGTCCGCACACCAGCTGAGGCCCCCACAAACTTAGTACCTCCCAGGTAAGGTTTCAGGCGCAGGCCCTTCTTGAGAGTCTGAAACGTTTCCTGGGAGGTAATTTACAAGTTTGTGGGACCCTCAACTGGTGTGCAGACATTTCTTCTCTCCATGTCCTTCAGTGTGCCTGTAAAACCATCTCCAAGGTGCTACATGCAGCCTGAACCGGAACCGACCCATTTCCATTAAAGTAATGTTAATCAAACACACAGGCAGAAGTTTTACACATAATTTGTGCGTGTAACTTGTCAAGCCCCTGTGGTTCCCCGACACTGTTGGTTTTAATGCCCATTGTATACTGATAGTTGTTCCTAATATGTTTTATATTATTCGGCTCCAGTTGTATCTATGTGTACTTACTAAATTGACAAATGTAGCTGTCACTGTAAATTTTTCATCCACAAGTTTCCAAAAAGGTATTTGACTAATTTGATTAATGTTATTGGTATTGATTATATCATAATACAGCAGCAACATGGAAATTAGATGACGATGATTAGATGATTTAATACAATATAGAAATCTTAACAACCACATTTTTGAGTAGTTTAACACATAGCACATGAATGTAAGTATCTTATCTTTATAGTGTGTTTCTTAACAGTTTTTATTCTCCAGTCTTAGATTTATGGATTTGTTATCAAAAATCGTTGTCCTTTCACCTCAGTGTATCTGAAACATTAGAACTGCAGAGTGAGAGCAGAGACTGGTGCTGTTTGCTGCCGGCAGCATTGACTCTGTGACTGCCTGACACAACCCGTCAGGGGGGGGGGCTCATAAAGCATCAGGCTTCATCAGTCGCACCACTAACTAACCCCGGAGATCACAGCAGAGGATTTGTACAAACACGGAGCACCAAAGTGACAGAGAAGCAGCAAGAGGAGATAAGAAGGCGACGTGCGGGAGCAGAGTCAAGGCTTGCATAAAATTTACAGCAATATGAAAGCAGTAAATAAGAACGATGAGCGCTCGATTGCAGCAGGAGAGGAGCCATGTTTATTGCCTAGTTTAGAGAGCATGGCAGCTTGGCTCCGACACTAATGACTGTAATTATACACACACTGATTGGGTTAGGCCGCTAATTACACACAACCATGTTTGCGTGTAAACACAGGAACACATGTTTACACAGGCGTCATGCCAGGCGCTCGGCGCATCGCTGCCTTCCTCACATCGGGTGCATAAATCTCACACAGTTGTCTCAGCGGCGGCGATGTTTCATGATCTGCTGAAGACCACATTACCACCGAGGAAAGAGTTTAAATCATGTGAAGAATCTGCAGAGATGTGGCGCTCTGGGTTTTATAGAGTTGGCACGTGCATCACTATTTTTCCCTCACTGAAGCTCATCTTTTGAAAAATAGCAAACTTTCAACAATTTAGAAACATCAAAGGAGTTTTTCAGCATTTCTCCTTATTAAAGTTCTTTTTCTCGTCATTATGGTGTGAAATTAAACCATCTGTAACGGTCAGCTGCAATTATACTCAGATTATGAATGTCATCTGCAGGAAATGAGGGTTTCCTTTAAAAATGCTTACACTGGCCGAGCTGAATTAGTTAGCTGGTTACTAGACGGTGATTCACATTAGGCCTGTGCTAGAAACCGGTGTATGAGTGTAGTTCTTTGTTTCTGGTCCGTATTTATACAGCACTGTTCTCGTCTTGATCACCACTCAAATCCACATCTTCAAATAGATGCAGACTATTATTTATCGTGACATATTTCATGCAGAAATGCAGACTTTTTTTTGGAAAGTTAAATCCCTTCCAACTTCCAACGTTCTTGGACCAAATATGGAAACTCTTACCTTAAGATTAACTCTTGAATAACACAATCGTTGAGATGCTTTTGATGAGTTATGACTTCCATGAAGAACATTGTGTAATTTACAACCGTCCCTCTTTTGTTTGTTTCTTTGTTCTTTTGCTTTCTGTGTGTTTTTTTTATGTGTTCATAGATGTGATGTCATACTGCACAAATAGTACGCATTGCTGCTCGGTTTGTTTTTCTTCTTCTTCTCTTCTTTTTGAGAAGGGGTTCTATCCAGTGTTTTAACTATGTTTTGTAACTCAACATTGCATCATCGTCTATTGACAAATCATAAACTGCCATCGATCCAACTCCAAAATTTAAAAGTAGATATCTCACTGAGATTGTAGAGATATAAACTCGTTAGCATTTCAAGTCAGTGGTGTTACTGTCGCTGTTGTTCATGTTGTTGTTATTGTCTCTCGGTTGTTGTTTACCAGAGATGGTTAGAAATAAATTTGCGGCCGAACTGTTTCACTGATAATTCTCGTAAGATTTTCAGACAAAAATGTCACTTCACATATTAGCATCTACCTCGAGTGTCTCGTCTGATCTTAAATGTTTTAAGTTGGGGCTAATAGGGGCAAAAGTTTATATGTGTGTCTGTGTGTGTAACTGCTAGACAACATCTACAGGGACAATGACGCATTTATTAGCGTTTCGATGAGCGCGCGCGTCTCCTCAACTGAAGCAAAACGGGACCCTCTCTCCATCCATTGTTCTGATAGAAAAACCCAGCCTGTTACAAGAAAATTAACATCGGAGAGGTACAGTGGTACTTTAATGGGCTAAGAAGTATTCAATAAAGTATTTAGAAGGTTTTTTCCCCCGAATGCTAACTGGACAGGTTCACTGGGGCATGAAAGGAAGAGCGTAAAGCGGGGGCAGCGAGCTCCTCAGCCCGTACAGAGCGCCATTATCCAGCGTCGTTAATTTAATAGTCATTCCTTACTCAGCCCTGGGTTTGAAGATAGCAGACCTAACATTTGTTTGTCATTTCCCAAACGTTTTTAATAAACACTTAAAATCTTAAATGTCTTCTTGTACTCTTAATGTTCTCTGGCTGCAGTGGCGTTCGTTGGGTATTTATTTTTTTATTTTTTCCAGTTGTACATGCGCTTTCATATATATAATTTAATGATTTCTGGAACCCATTTGCTCACCCATCTTCCAGTTCAGTAATAAGTTTAAATGAAGACGGTTATAATGAAGACGATGTACGCCAACTTCTTTATGCCCCAGATTTTTCTGGACATTCGATTGGACTTTCCCGGCAAATACAAAAATACTGGCGTTGGAAAGTTTACCGCGATAGAAGAAAGTGTATACTGAATATATTGTTCATGGTTAACAACAAATGAGCCTGTTTTCATTATTCTGTTGCCTGACAGTGCTTCAGGTACCAAGATTTAAAAATGCCAAAGTTGCTTTTGATTTATGTTTGTGTGAATGCGTCCGAATATTGTGTTGCAGCATGGAAAATCAGACCTGTGTGGCTCTAAACCTCAGCAAAATCGAGCAAATGCAGACCAGACTGCGGAGCAACCTGGAGGCCATCGGAATGCTAAATCAACAAGTAAGACACGTACACACACACACACAAACACACACACACACTCACACACCGGGGCCTGACAGTCCTTTTTACCCGACAGATAGAAACGCACACCTGCACACTGGCCCACATGCTGTTGAGCTCACACAGAAGAGGAAGCTTTCATGCGTCAAAGTTCAAACGCACACACGCACTTACACACAGGCGCGCAGAGACATCCATTTCCTCTTCCTACGATAAAAGTGAAAAGTCGGCAGCGGGGTGGGGTGGGGGGTTTGTGCATGGTATGGAGAGGAGGGGGGAGCAAACTGTATCGGGAGAAGGCAGTGACGTTTCTTTCCACCGGTAAATGATTTCCCTTTCATGAAACTGAGAGAGGGATGTATATCAATACAGCCGCGCTGATCTCTCCATGACAGCGTAGGGAAACGGCCCGCTGTGATAAAACAATGTGGGGGGAAAAAAAACACAGAGGAATTATTCTGAGGAAGCGCTGACATTTTTTAAAACCGTGTTGAACTTCACAAGAGTCAACAAATCACCAAAGGAGAGACGAATCAAAAGTGCTCCTCAGCCCCCTCAGTATTCCAAAAAACTCCAGGGCCTGGGGAACGGCTCACCCGACTTTTGTTAGTTTGCGGAATGGCTGCGCTGATTGACGGTGCGTACGAAGAAAAAAAAAAAGCCGGGTACTTGTTGAAGTTTTAATGTAGTGCGGTGTCAAGAAGAAAATGTCGTGTTGGAGACGGGAAAGGCGGGAGGGGAGGACGAGACGGGCAGATGGAAAGGGAGAGGTGTTGTTTAACAGGTCAGGTGTGTAATAGCACCTCTTAATCTCCAGTGTGAATCATTACACACATCGATCCGACGTGGACAGTCTACACACACGCACACACAAACATACAAGCAGAGTTGGAGAGAAGGATATGGACAGTTCATTTTCACAAGGCTGCACCGTTCGCTGGACACACACAGACACATACACACCCACAAACAACAACACACACACACAACTAAGCCTTTGCACATACATATATCAGTAGAGCCGCTGAGTTTATGTGTGAACGCCATTGGGCTACGCACCAGGTCTGTGTCTCTGCTTTTCTGATCCATCTCATTTACTCACAGTCAAACTGGTTTAGGACTGTTTCTTTCTCATTCACCCACAGGCGCACATTAACACTTGCTGTACAACACACACTCGGGCGCACACACAAGCTTGATTTCCCCTTTTCGACTGTCAGGCGGATTTCATGCAAACTTTTGAAATGTCACACGAGATTAAATGCGAATTAAGTGAATTCCCATCGACCGGGACAGAGATGACGATCAGAGGACAAACTATGAGATTCTTTCAAGGCTTGATTAGCATCAGGCAAGCTGTTAATTTCTTTTTCAGAGTCAGCTAATGTCCAGTGTGTTTCATGCTGTCATGCAAACGATTTATTAAAGAAAAAATAGAGAGATGAATGAGGCAATAAAGTTCCACCTTCACAAGCAGCTGCAGGTCTACAGTCTTTTGTAGTATTATGAATTTATTTTATCCTGACAGATCATTGTACTCAAACTGAGGTGAAACTTCATTGAAAACCAAAAACAATTAAAGACAGGGTTGGTAATTTGTTTCTGAAACACTTTTAACTTGTTTCTTGAAGTCCTCTTCACGTCCTGGCAGCCATCAATAAATAAAGTTGTCTGCAATTTTTAAAAGTGTAGCCTCCTCTTGCTCGGTTTTCCAGGATTACCAACCCCAGCTTTAAAAACTTTTTCTTCTGGCAAATATAGGGGCAAATTGTTCAAACTGCTGTTTCCTGTCGTCTTTTCAGAGCTCAGTAGTTTCCATAATTTGAATTAATCCAAACTGAGCTACACAAATGAAAAGTGCAAACACACTCATCCACCAGCTTTAAAACACCCCCCCCCCCTCCTCCCTCCTTCACGTCTTTTTGTCTCTCCCTCCCTCTTTCTTTCACTCTCCCCCCGACGTGTACACATTCTTTTGATCCGAACACATGCGAACCAGTTCACCCGTAGAATGTGAAGGTTGAGGAGACAAGCTGTGATTTTTAATTCCGACCCCCTCCTTCTCTTCCCACTTGCAATTAGAAAAAGCATCCAGAGCCACCGAAGACCAGGCAAATTAAACAGGTCCCCGTGAATGTACAGTTAATTATAAATGTCAGCGCTCAGTGTTTTTATCTAGAAATTACATTGCTTTTGGCACAATGTGAAATGAAGACATCGGAGGATGCTGCTGGGAGATAGTCAATACTCTTTAAGCATCTTAGGATACTTCTCACACATGTCACCGGCTCTTCGAGGGTTAAGCCTCAGACCCCAGCTATTTCGAGTCATCAGATGTAATACATTGCTCAGATTTATTGAGTGTGCGTGTGTGTGTGTATGCATGTGTGAGTGTGTACGTGAGCAATGTCTGGAAGGGTAATGTTGGCGGAACAGTGCAAAAATATGTCTGTCTCATCTCCGTTTGTGTTTGCCTCTTTTTCCCTCTCTCTCTGTCTCACACACACACACACACACACACACACACACACACACACACACACACACACACACACACAAAGATATACATGCACACATGGCCAGACATGTCGATGTGACATCCTTCTTTAACCTCAGCTTTCACACACGCACACACACACACACACAGTAAAAAAACAGATGTGGATGAGTGCAACTGTCATTACCCGACATGTCTCTTTGTCTCTTTATCCTTTAAGTTCTTATTTTACTCTTCCTCGTAACTAAAAATACATTATCTTAAATCTTTTATTCTCTTTTATCCACCTTATTACAATTTTCTCCGACTGGCATATTTTGCATACAATTACCACGGTTTACAACAACTGCATTTTTCTAAAGACACTTTTTAACTCGCTCTCCTCCCTGCCTCTACCCAGCGGTCCTCGCCGAAAAACATGAAACACCCTCAATTGAGCTCGTCTGTAATTGTGTTTCGTGGGAGGCCAATCATGTTCTGACGATTGTGAGATTTGTTTTGTGTCACGGATGATTTTGTGTCAAATAGAACTCTAATGATCGCTCAAATTGGTTGTTTTCATGTCGAAATTTACACCGTTGCACGACTCCCACTTGCAACCATCTCAAACTGTGAACTCAATACTGTCCCTGGGAAAAAAAAAAAAGAATCCCCCCCTCGCAATTTTTTTACCCATTTGCATTTCTGCTTCAACAGGCATGAAAGCAACTGTGAAAGATGAATTAAGCACATAATGGGATGCCAGCTACTTCATCAACGTGATAGCTGTTGACTTTTGGTGGTTAATTTTCATTGGCGACATCAAATTAAGTTTTGCAGTTTCCTTGATTCAACTAAACAAGTGTGATGTTTTAACTCCCCGGAGGCGTCGCCCCTGACGCTGTCCCCTCTCCCCGCTGCCTCAGTCTGTTCTACGGTCATACATGAAGGGTTTAAAAAACAAAACAACAACATTGTTATTACATGTCTCTCAATGTCTCTCTCTCTCTCTCTCTCTCCAGTTAAACGCTCTCAGCGGGGAGAATAAGCGGTTACGCAGGCAGCTGGAGGAGGAGAGGTCCATGCGTCGACAAGCGCAGCCTCCTCCTCCCACCCCCCCAGCGCAGCTCCTCCGTCCAGCTCCCCATCTCCCTCGCCGCCCGCCCTCCTCCTCCTCCCTCCGCCTTCCTTCCTTCAGCCCTCCGTCTCCCTAATCCCCTGGGCCTGCACCCGGCGACGGGGCGGACTGATGAGATTCTAACCCGAGCCAAGCAGAGCGGAGATGGGCTCGTGAAACCAGGTGAGTCCCAGGCTTTGTCCGGAGCGTCGCTCTGGACGAGGCCGGCTGCCGAGAGCTCTGTCTCCGCCTCTCTGGGAGATGCTTGGTCGGGGAGGACGAGCAAGGATCTGACCAAATGAAGCCCCCTGAAGACTTTGACCTGTCATGACTCTTTGACCTCCACCTCCTCGCCAGGGAGCGTATTCAGTATGAGGTTAATGTCCTCCAGGTCAAAGTCAAGTCCCTGGGTGCCTTTTGCCTGAGGGGGGCTCCGGAACCAGCAGATGATGGAATTTACTCAAATCGTCCAGAGTGAAGTAAAAAATAGCTCCACTGCTACGCCTTGAAGAGATTTACTCTGAGAAAAAAAAATTTTGAGAAAAAAACGGACACTTTTAACTATTAAAAAAGCAATTGATTGCATTCTCGACGTGTAAAAATGCTCCAAGCAGAGATATCTCACAAAATTGCCAGTTACTTCTTCAAATAAGGATCTTGTTTTGCACTTAGCCCTGAATCGGCCGCACTTAGAGGAGTTCTGCTGAACTACAATGAATTTAATTCAGCCAGCAAATGAAGTAAACATACTAAAGCACTAATTCCCAGTGCTGACGAATGTGTCTTACACTGGAGATGAATGAGGGACGGCACATCATCAGCATCCACAGACATACCTCAGATGTCTGAGGGAATGGCTGTAACACAGTCTGATTGCACTGCAGCTGCGCGCCATGTGTCCTACATGCACTGTGGTGAATGTGGCCCTGTGTCTTTTGTGTGTGAGCACATTTCATGTCTGCGTGCTTCTGTCCCCTCTTGTCAGTGCCTGTGGGTGACTGTGTGCTTGAGTAGATTGGATGTTTAGTATTGAGCATTTTGTTTTATGGTTTAAAAACGTTTCATTTTCCATGTTGCTGTGTTTGAGTCGCCGTGTTGTATTGACAGAAAAATAAAAACAGATACATCCGTAAGTGGTCGCACATTTCTCCCCCTGTTTTCTTTCTTTTCCCCCCCAATCTGTCAATATGCCAATAGTGTTTTATTTCTGCCAGTTGGAGCTTGTAACGACAGGCCAACAATGGTAGTATTACATAACTCTTACAATTTTACATGACAAAGGTGTTAACAAAACCGCTGCTCAGTAGAGCCCATAGACAATAGTTAATTCAATCAAGCTGCAACAAATTTCACACGTGCATAGATATCAGTTACCTTAATTTGCCAGATTTTGTTTTAAATCAAAATCCATCAGTTTTTCCTTGAAAATCTGCGAAAACGTAAAAAATTTAAAAAGGTTATATAACAAAATTCCTGCCCTCTGATCTGGATCTGCACACATTTTTTGTCGATTCTTCCTTGAACAGTATCAC